>NC_138155.1:1647500-1672500 GCF_964199315.1 Orbicella franksi
TTTGTTCAACTTCTATGTTAAATAAAAAATGTTAAATGTAAAATGTTTCACAATTAATGGAAGATATTGGCTGTTCCTCGATCTTTAATAGTTTTAGAAAAGCATGTTCAAACAGAAGATAAATCACCAATTAGCCTTTATTTGGTCAATGTGACAAACTAGCAAAATCGAAATAAGATAAGGAACAGATCTAAAGCAAGAAAGAACATCTTAAGTTACATGAGCTAGGTTAAGTTGGAATTTATTTTGAAATAAGAAATACAATACTTTGTTTTTGGTATTTACTCAGCTCTGCGTCCTAACAGTGGAGACGAGTTATAGACACAAAACCAGGACTCACGATCAACGGTTGAACTGAGTGCTTGCTCAGTAGCACATGGCTAAATCCGGAAAGCTAAGAACAGCTAACATTACTCAGTCTTCCCAGCAGCAACAACTTAGCTCATGCAAACTATAGTACTACTAAAGTAGAAATGACTTAACTAATCTAAATCTTATATTTCAAAATGGAATTGAAGTATTTTAGCTTTTGGTAGCTTTTTGTTATATTCTATGGTGGAATTTGCAATTGGTAGACGTGTTGATCTACATTCACAAACAAGGGAAAGGCTTTAGACAACGTGCAGCTGAATTCCAACAAAACATCAAACCTTGGAAGATGACATCCTGGACGACAAATTAATAGCATTTATTGAATCATTAAAACCAAAGACACTGCCAACTGTGCGAAAATGGATTAAATTAACAGGCTAGTGCAAGTGTTGGTTGGACATGTCTGGTTCAAATAGTTTCCTCTGAAAAATAATATCTTTAAGTTGACAATCGGAATTTCAGTGTTAAAAGAAGCGATCAAGCAAGCAAATTGGACACATTTTTAATTTTGATTTGAAGAGATGTTGAGAAGAGTTAAGTTAACACAGCCTGCTTTCATGTTTAATCTACTTTTAATAAGAAGATACGTGCTTTTTTAAAAGTTGTCAAAAAAAACTTTAAAATTTTGACAGTTAGATTTAACGCTCGTGTAATTACGAACATTGCTTCGTTTCTCGGAGGGGCAAGCCCCTTCTTTATTTCATATACCTATACACCGTTTACTAATCATAATTAAATCTCTATTGACCCCAATTGTATAATGAAAAAATTAATTATCTGTTCATGTGAAATCTCACTCTTCTCATAATTAGAGTGACAAGTGAAAATCCAGTATGAGTACTTTTAGACCTATGGATATTATTCACAAACAAATCAAAAACACAGATGTTTGACTCCTTTCCATTGGAAAAATCCACGTCGAAAAAAAATCGTTGTCGGGAACATAACATCGTCTCCTCATGAGGGAAAAAGCTTATTTACCTTTAAAGAGCAGGAAGTAAGTTGATCAGATTTCCTTTTTTAATTCTTCGCGTCTTTTAACGCAACATCTAATCTGTTCGACCTCCTTTTAGTTTAAAGTTGCAGTTTTATTTAATACAACAGCTAAATTTCCACAAAGGATAAAGATTTTTTTTAATTTTCTCTAAATCGATCCCTATACATGTAGCTATGTTTTGCAATTTGGGATACGATACGATACTTTATTCAACGTGGAGTTTACGCTTAGCTAATCAGCTAGTGACAGGTGATCCACGGCCCTAGTATTTTCTAAAAATAAACAGTAAAAATTCCGATCAGTAAAACTTAGGCCTAAGGAAAAATTAGAAAACGAAATTATTTGTTTACAACCTTGCCAAACAAAACTCATCTTGTTTGTTTTCAACAATTAATGACTAATCTAGTATCACTAGTTATTGGAAAAGCTTTTGTGTATTCAGGAGGAATAAAACTCGGAAACAATCAATTATGGACAAGTGACCTAAGCTGAGAAAATAAACAAACTTAACAAACAAATTTAATGAAGAATTGATGACTTAATTCCATTGGACAAGACGGCATGTAAACAAACCAATCTAGCGTTTAACACTGATCGCTCCTCAACACGGGGCTCAGTCAGGTTTCAACAGCGAGACTGAGTAAGTACTCGGAAACCTCTCTCGCATTTTTTGTTTTGTTTTTGCTTTTCCTGGCTTTTGTTGTTGTTTTTGTTTTTTTCTTTCTCCTTTTTGATTCTGTTCCTAATTCGCCTTTTCTTTTAATTTGTTCTATGTTAAGCTTTTTTTCTCTTTTTTCAATACAGGTGCTAAGTTCTGTTGAGCTTCCCAAAGGTAAGTGATTTTGATATTTAATCAACAAGTCATGTGCTCAACGTTCTGGGTTAAAAAAAGGAAAGTGGATACAAATGTTAGACTTCTGTAAACGATGTGGAAAGACACAGGAATTGATAATTTAAAATATGAAGCTTTTCTACGGAATAAACGGATTCCTCAGTTCTTCGGCGGTTCATGAAATGTCCCACACTAATCAAGGATATTTTTAAGGTGGCTCGCAACCTTTTCCAGCATTTTTCAGTACTAATTCTTTAATCAATAGATTAATACCGGTTTTCAGTTGACGCAATAATAAAGGTAAATAAATCACAAATATTTACAAGCAGGTTTTGGTCAATTAAGCTACTGATAATGTTACCATGGTAACAGCGCAACCCGTTAAAAACCCTCAATTTTAGCTTCATGTGCTTCTAACTAAAACAACGAGTCCGGTGACCCCCATCCTTTTGTTATCGAATTGTAGTAAGCATGCTTGGATGAATTTTTTTGCACATTTTTTTTTTTTTTTTTATTGTGGGAGAGAATAGAGAGAACGCTTTTACTCGCGAACAATCATACTTATCACTAATGTAAAGCTTCACGGCTCTACTTATTTGATTTTCGAGGAGCTATGAAATAGATTTCTTATTGTGAATAGGCATGTCACTGCAATTCTGCACTTTTTGTTCTTTATTGGTTCAACATTTATCCGCAAAGGCGAAAATATTCAATTAAGCCATACTCACCAGGTCCTTTTCAAAGTTCTGAATTCTGAGAGTTTTGCAGATGAGAAGAATAAAAGCAGGTTTTCTCGAATGTTTACGATAGGCTGTCTTATTTAACCTCCATGAAAAGAAGAGTAGAGATCATCACAGATATTGAACTTTCCTGTTATTATGAAACCGTACGCTGGATCCGCAGCTGGGCTGGATTCGGGAAACGAACGTTTTTGCACAACTGACTCGATCTCCAACACCCCAGCGCACAAGTCAAATACCAACCATTAAAAGTTGTTACAAAGTTGCCTAAAAGATCTCCTAGAAAGTAATTTCAACCTCAGTGCCAATGTTGATGTGATTTTCCGCACATTTTTTTTTTTTTGAATTAATTTCAGATCATCTCCAAAATGGAACTGAAGGCTACTTTGTGTGTTCTGCTGACTTTCCTGACCTACTCGCAAACACAAGCAGGTAGTAGTTATTTTTTAACGCGGACAGTATTTTTAATCGGTTCATGTGCTCTAAACATGTGGTAGGTATCTTAACGGTAGTTTCTTTAATAGTTTCTCTATTCGGTGAATCGATGGACTGCTCACGATTTCTGTGGCTTCAGATATCTTTCATACTTTATTTTCCCCAATCAGGGTCGTCCTAACAGTTTGTCTTTTATTCAGCGCCTTCATGATCATTAGCAGACGAGTGAAACGATGTTTAACAAGTGCCAGTGGATGCTCACAAGACAGTTTGTTTTCGAAATTTTAACAATGCTGTAGTAATTCTCACGCGATTCTTAATTAATTGCATTTTTTCTCTTCTTCCCGTTATTGTACTCATTAGCATTTTCCATATTCTATGCTCTACGCACATATTGTAACACACCGATGAAGGCAGATGTTTCTGTCGAAAAAAGTCCGTAAATTTTCAAATTGTCGTCATTCATTTGAAATTAATTGTTATCTTCCTACTATCCAGACCTTTAACAATTCTGTGATAACCAGAATTGAAGGACAAACGATAGTAGTGTTCATGTTTCTGCTCCCCTTTTTGCCGAGCAAAAAACTTTCAGGGTAATTATACTTATATGTAGTTAGTATCTTAATGTAACAATGCGACTCTATATTACAGACACCTTAGCCTTCTGGGAAAAGGCAAATGGTTCACCGGTGTGCTTTGGTACGCGAAATACCCAATATGGAGCGTTTCACATTCCATTGAGTGGTAAAGTAGCCGCTGTGAAACTGGTTCATCTGTACGGCTACGTGTCCTGTCACAAACATAACGCTGACAACTGGTCTTTCTGGGGATGTGGTCATGGCGCGAAAGATCTCGTCAATGTTGCCATAACAACGTCAGATAATCACATGATTCTGCCACCGAACCAGTTCATCGGGAACAGAGCCGGAAAGTGGTCTAAAATTCCCGGATACAATTCATTTTCTCCTGAGATTGTCCTGTCGGTTTTCAACCATCCTTATGAGATGCCGGAGAAGACAGAGTTACGCCTGTGGTACGCTGAGGATTTGGTGAATTACACAGAGAGCGATAATGGTGGACGCGTCTGCACTGATGTCTTCGTTCTTTATGCCTGAGAAGCCCTAACCAGACGACCCTTTAATGTCATTGTTGTTCACGTTATAGCTATGTATACGGATAAATGAACTGGAATAACGCTCGGTTTTTAAATTTGTTGCTATACCTAGCTGTGAGCCACCTTAAGTGGATAGAAAAAGTCTGAATTTCATTGTAGTTTGTTTGGGTCAATTGTTGTCCTCATTGATTGTATGGCAATACTCACATGACAGGGGAGTTTTTAATTGGCAGAAATAAAAACAAAGTTGGAGCATTGATTTCTTTTCCCGAGTTTGTTTTCTAAATAGAATCATATCAATTAATAAATTGCAGGATTTAATTGCGCTCTACTGGTGCTGAATCATGAATAAGGGATAAACATGGGATTCATTTCAGTTAGTGCAAATGGCTAATATATAGATTTAGCCAAGCCTAAAAGGGGAGCTCCTGGACGATACTTGTCAGCGGATAGCTTGTTTTGACAGGTGTCAATCGACCATAAAATGGATGTGCAATATCAAAGATGTACACTGTTAACTAAGGCTGCATGTCCTATTAGCTGGAATACGGCCGTCGTCGTCGTCTCCGTCGCCGCCATAGTAGTGTGTATGCGTCCAAAAGCAATACCGCTATCCATTTTTACCATGAGAAAAGCGATTCATGGGTTTCTATGAGTATGGGGCTCCGCTTGGCGACCTTTTGGGCAGCCGGAGCTCCGATATAAAATGGGGGAGATCAAAAGCACAATTTCAGCCGATTATTACCGGACTTTATTAGAATTATATTCTCATAAGCAATTTAGCATTTTAAGGCAAGAAAATTCTTCCTGTTTCCTTTTTGCAATTGACAGGGTAAGTGGGGAGGCCTGCCAAAGACCTTCCGAGGCCAAGTCTTGTTGTGATCATAAACAATATAAATATATTTATTTTCGTTATAGGTAAAATGTGGTTCTTGTTATCTTACAATGCTATTTACCGATTTAAGGCTTTAGCACAAGGATAAAAAAGTTGTCATGGGTACCAAGGAAACATTTCATGCAGCCAGACTTCAGTGGACAATCTTCTCAATGCACATGACGAAAATGTTATATTCTACACAATTAGTAAAGAAAGGCAATACAAATCGAGAGAAAAAACGCGTTGCTGATATGACGACCAAACAATCTTACCGCAAACAAATGAGCCAATGACGGTCAAAACTCTGGTAGATAAAATAAACAAGGCTGCTCGGAAAAGAGAGTGCTTGGTTCATCTTGTATTGTCACAATTCTTAGGAAGTGTCATAATATTAATTAAGGAAAGTTATCAGCTTCATGTTAATCGCTAAAAGTTTCGGAAAAGCAACTTTACACCAAAGAAAGCTATAGACAAGCAAGAATATTATACGAAACACAAAAAAATACCTGATTAGATGACGAAGGTTTCACACCTAAATCCAAGTGAAAAAGTTATGGAGTGAAAATAGACAAAGTAGACAAAGAATAACTCAGCTGCTTGATCTAATTCATACAGAGGGCGATTTGCTTTTTGCGTTAATTGAGCTTCAAAATTTCTTGATGAAGCTAGTTACCCAGCTAGTATGGAAACGAAATTCACATAAATTAACCTTTTCCAATGATCGGTTCAGGTTGTTGACTGGGAGTGGAGACCAAAGCAGGAACTGAGATCACCTTTTTTTTATTTTTAAATAGAAACACTGTACGTTATTTTTAGTATCTATACTCGCAGTTGTTAGAAGCACCATATCAGGACAGCGCTTGAATCGCTTGCACGCACATGACTACATTCAAAAGCTAACGGAAAATACACTATTCAATCTTGATAATATTAAAGGAGAAATGACTAAATTTGAAGCTGGTATTATGTTTTTGATATTTTCTGTGGCGATATTTGCATTCTGTGAACGTGCTGATCGACATGTGCATTCGCAAACAAAAAATAGAACGGCGTGAGACAACTTGCAGCTGGATTCATGCACAAGATCGAGGCTCAACTTGCAAGATGACATGGTGGACGATAAATTAATGGCATTCAGCGAATCATTAAAACCAAAGTCACTTGGTTAAAATCAAGTGTGTTAGTTGGACGAGTCAGCTTGTTAAAACAGCTTCCTCTGCGAAAAAATATCCTTCCGTTGAAAATCCAGATAAAGAAGCGAGCAGATTGGAAATTTAATTTTGGCTCAGTTGAAGAGCAAAAAGACAGTGTTGAGAGGAGTTAAGTTAACACAGCCTGTTTTCATATTTAATCTTTAGTTGCATTAACGAGGTGATTATATCAAAGTTGTTTAAATCAAAGAACTTTGAAGTTCTGCTAGTTCGATCAACGCCCAGGTTTTATACGAACATAGGTTTGTTTCCCTAAAAGGCAAACCTCTTTTTATTATACATATATACCTATTTTGCGTTCATTAATTAAATCTGCATTTTCCACAATTTGATGATGACGAATCTGTTATTGTGGAATCTAACGCTTATACAATTAGAGTGCCATAAGAAATCCATTATCAGTAGTCTTTAGACTTATGCATGGATATTTTTATTTCTGCAGTTTATTACCTCTTTTCAAAAACGAATACACTGGACAGCCTCACGTCCAAAAGAAAAAAAAACCGTTCTGATGAATATAATATGTAGCGCTGTTTAGGGAAATAGGTTATTTATCTTTTAAGACCATGAAGAAAATCTAGCGCTGTTTAGGGAAATATATTATTTATCTTTTAAGACCATAAAGAAAGTTGGTAGGCTTTAGTTTGATTTTTTAAATTCATCTTCACATATTTTGATCCAATATCCAATCTGCTGATATCCTCTTTAATTTTACGCTTTAACTTACGCTGTGGTTTTTCGTTTTAGCTGTTTCGCCAGCCCAGGTCCAGAGTTTAACAAGAGTCTATGGTAAGTTAGTAATCTCAAATTACAGAGGCTAGGCTTGTTCAAAGTTCTAAGTGAAAGATCGTCGAAGAAACCAAGCAAGAAGATCTTTAAGATCTTACAACCGCGCTTTTAAAAGTTAACTGTTTTGGTAGCATGAATGACCTGAAGAAAAAAAAACGAAAAAAAAATATCGGTTTTGAACCTATTTCCAGCAAATTTGGCACACTGGAAGCTGAGAAAATTACTCTATTTCCGGTCATCATTTTTCAGCTCTTTTCGTCATATCCCCCCTCGGGAGGGTTTTGTAAAGTTAGCGAATTAGTTGCAAGCCACCGTAATGGTGATTGCTGTCGGCGAAATGTTTATTTGCTAAAAAATTGCGGCCAAATCTTTCGGAGATGGAAGTCAGGACATTTGTAAGGATACAGAAAGTAATTTGGGACCAGTTGCTGACTTGTAAGGCAGAAATTATCCAGAAGTAAGGTTTTTTTAACGTGAACGTAACGAAGGCCACGCGGTGAATAAATTATCGGCTCTTCTCACTGTCTCGTTCTGTTTTTTGTTTCGTTCTCTTTTGGAGTCCGCCGAGGTCATTTTTTCGTCTAAATAACTTGAGAAAAGTTCGAAAAAGATGTTCCTCTTGAATTTTCAGCTTTCAGGCAATAATCCTGGATTTTTTTGACCGAAACGTAGGTTCACTGGTTATGTTAATGTGTTTCGGTGGCTATGGGCGACCGTCGCTTCCTTTGTCGACTCACGCAATGAAGCTAGGTTACAAAAAAAATCTAATAATATTTAGTTCTGGTTTTGTTCGATTTCGTTGAAATTTTAATATGATGAAGCTGGATTGTTAACGAATAGATTTTAATACTGCCGATATGAGGTAGCTATTAACGCTAAAGTGATATATCGCTTTGCAACGTGTAGGTTCGGCGTGATTTTGTAATCTGAGATTTCTGTTGACCCTGAAGAAACAAGGTTTGGCGAGTAAACATTACAGATTGCGTAATTCAAAGTTGGCCGAGTGGAGATCTACGTCTGGTCTCCGACAAAAAAAAAATAAAAAAAAATAAACCAAGGGTAGAACATGAACCGCGCTCGGCCCATGGCCACGCGGTTAAATAGGGCTCGTTGCATGGAATAGCTGATGCTGACAGGAACTGGAAATAGGTAAAAAATAGTAAGAGCTTTTTGCATAAGCCCGTGGTGAGGAATTAAAAATCATGGCATTTCAAGCTGAGTGGAACTATTTTTATGAATGCTCTTGGCTTATAATTATCGAGGATAGAGTTTGGTATTGGCTCTGGCCAAGCGCACGTTTTGATAAAAAAGTACAAATTAAATCTTATCCACATTTTTTTAGTCGCGACTATTGAATTCAACAATGATGATTCGAAGTTTAAAGTCATTAATACCAATATTTAGTATTAATGAGCAATTTCTACAGAACAAGGACTTTGCGATTAAGCTCAGTATACTCCGTTTTTGGCATATTTTAGAGAATTCTACACGTTTTAGTATTTTGAGGACGTCCCTATTTTCGTGTTTTCTAACGTCTCAATTGCAATACATTTGTTTCGCATATTGTTTTTCCTCTAGAATTTCGTACCTAGCGAAGAATTATGGATCTTAAGTTGATCCCTGAGGGTTATGATGCTGTTGGCAGTCCCTTCTACTGCTAAATCGCTATGTAAGAATTGCTAGACATTTTGTAAAAGTCTGAGTTAGCTCAATTCCTTCAAGAAAAAAAAAAAACAACTTCGGAAGGCAATTAATGGGGGCTTAAAGGAAAAAAGGTAAAGTGCAACTTCTTCAACGATTCAATCGATTAGAAAATGAAGACTGCGAAAGCTGAGCTGATTTTGTTTCTCGAACAGTTTTAAACTTTTTAATTAAATAATTAATTCCTTTCTTCCTTCATTGATTCATTTATGCTCTTGTGCATTCACTCAGTCATCCATCTCGGCAGTCTTTCCTTGGTTGTTGCTTACTTGCTTGCTTCATTCATTGCTTTTTCTCCATCCCTCCCTCCTTTACTTATTCTCTTTATTTATTATTAATGTATTCTTTTGCTGTATGATATTCTCTGTATTATGCAAAATAAAATGGTGGTTGTTGTTGCTGTTCTCCGTTCACTTCTATTAATAGATCGATGGGTCAAACTGGATTCAGTATGTTTTGGGACAAAGAATAACCAGTATGGTAGTTTCAACGTCCCTTACGGTGGAAAGATTGCTGTCCTAACATTGCACCACCTGAGCGGCTACGTGTCCTACCAGACTGGCTACATTACTCACTGGTCCTTCTGGGGCTGTGGCAACCATAACGTATTGAAAAATCATGTCAATGTCGTCATAACAACATCAAGCAATCACGCCATTTTGCCCCTGAGTCAAGTCTTCACACATGGCGATGGAAAGTGGGCAGAACTTCCCGGATTTAACTCACTGTCTCCAGAGATTGTCCTGCCGTTTTTCACTGCTTATTCAGTGAACTCGGGCCAAGAGTTCCGCGTGTGGTATGGTGAGGATTTGGTGGACTTCTACGAAGCCGATAATGATGGAAGAGTCTGCAGCGAGGTTTACGCCCTCTACCTGTGAGAAGCCCTGGCCAGATTCCATTTGCAAGCTAAATTGAAAGGCAAACGTTTCAATTTTGTTTTTTCGTTATTTGCTTCCAGGGTTATTTGCTTCCAATTAAGCAATAAAATGTAAGGGATGTGTAGTCTTCTTAATTTTGCTACTCGTAGTATGATACGATGGGCTGGAGAAAAATACATTACAACAGTTACTCCTTCTGGGAAATATTTCAGATTTGCTGATTAGCGCAAACGAGAGTTTTTTTTTAATGTCTTGACTTGCTTCGCAGTTTCATGTGATAGCTGAACAAAAATTTTAATCAATCACAAATATTTAAGGATTTAGTTGGACCGTGCTACCTTCCTGAGTACCAAGATGCCCCATCAAGTGATATAAATTTCTCAAAAATGTCAAAGCTTAAAACTTTCCCTCACGTCTCTATGAAGTTTAGCTCGGCCATATTTTAGGCAGCCAAATTAAATAAATTAATTAAATTTCATACTCGGACGTTAAGAAAATATATTCTGCACATTTATTTCAATGCGTTGGTAAATTGATTTCTGGTTATACCTGTTGGACAATTTATGTTGTAGAAAAAAAAAAAGTTAGCTATAGAACGGCCAATTAAATCAATTGTTATATCAGACAATATGGTATAAGTCACTTCTCTTCAACAAATTTGAACAAAATTCAGAAAAGCATGGTAAATAGACGATAAAGGACCTATTAATACTTATCTGCCAACACATTAGTCTCCTAAAACTTTAACTGGGCACGGCAGATCAAATTTCGCAGGTGGTGACCAAAACCAAGTAGAAACAGTTATGATTATGGTCTGAAAAATAAACAATATAGATCGCAGCTGTTTCGTTTTTTAAAAATTCATTAAAGGAGCCACTTAGAGTCTATTTGTGCTAAGTTGATAATCAAATACACGATGACAGCTAATTGAAGCACCCATAATGGTGCGACTCAGGCTGCTGGGCGAAAGCCAAGCATACATATCATTTTCCTCGTGACTTTTTCACGAGAGTATAGATATTTTAAACTTATCCGAGCTAAGTTTTAAATTTTCAGTGAATAATATATGGAAGATCTTAAATTTGAACTGCGGAGAGCGATGTGAAGGCATGAATGACAGTCGCGGTTATTTACCTCGGTATAGCAGAGGCCATGGGTTTGAATTCCGTTCAAGCCTGAATTTTTTTAGGCTTTATTTTCATAATATCCTAAGTTCCAGTTAAGTATTTAAAAGCAATTATACACAGGTCTAATTTAGCCTGATAAACGTGTATATTCACCTGCAGGTAAATAAGTTCTGGCTGTTAATGCTATTGGCTATGAGCAATACGCTTTGTTTATAGCTATGGTTCAAAAGTGCAAATTATTTTTATTCTTTTCTAAACCACATTATCTTCCACGTTTTCGTAAAATTAGAACTGTTTCTAAATGGTGAGACATTTCAATAACTCTGTTGTCTTTCAATTAGCCAAGAGTAGAGACAAATGTGGTATCACTGTAGGTTAAAAACGCTGTCGGTTTTATTTTTTCAGATGATATCTCGCTAATACCATTAGACTACCCCTTCAAAACAAACCATGACAAACAAATCAAAAGAGCTTAAAATATTTGACTTCACTAAACTGAGCAAACCATAAATTATTTATAAACTCCATTCTACTAAAGAACATTTAGGTTTTATTTCTTCAGATGATACTTCACAAACACTAATGGACTACGCTTTGAAAGCAAATGACGACAGACAAATTAAAAAGGCTGCAAATGTTTGACTTCGCTTAATTGAGCAAATCCACAAATTACTTAAAGACTGTACCTCATAAAACCCTTTCACTGAAAAGTACTGATCACTATTCAAAGAGGAGCTCACAGAAAATTAATTCACGGAGTAAGTATTGTTAAGGGAGTTCGTGTGTAGCTTTAATTTGATTGTTTCTTCGTTTTTTTGTAATTATTTGTATTCTTAACTTTTCTTTAGTTTTAGGTTTTAGCTTTTTGTCGCTTATTATCCCTGTTAATTTAAAGGTAAGTGACTGAGACTCCTAAACATAACCACCTTGAAAACTCTTTGGAACGACCGCAGCTATAGTGCATTTTGGGTAATACTTTCACTTGTAATCAGGGATAAGCTTAGATGCAGGATTTTCGATACCTTGACCAAAATTATAATTGGTTATACCGGTTCTTTGTTTTTTGGCTTTTTGAGTAGAAGGTTAAATGAGGGGTTCAGAGCCATAGCGGGCTAAACCACTTTAATTTAATTTACAGAAAAAGCTCTCTTAATTTAAGCTTTGAAAAAAAAAAAATATTGAGGTTTTTCTTGTGAAAACATGTTTATTCTTTATAGGAATATCATTTACATCATGATATGAGTTATCTTTACCAGTATTATAGTGTTCACTTTAAGACTTAGTGAAACAAATAATAACAATAGTGGACGCAGTTCTGTCAAAGCCAATTCATACAGTTTCTTCTTTACGACAATAATGACTTGACTCAGTTGGGAAGCTTTGAATGTGAGCTCGCGCAAACTGAACATCCTCTTCAGGGGTTTTGTTTTTAGGCTCATGTCTACCCCTTTGATCTGTTTGTGGAGATCCCACACTTTGCATTTTCGATAGAGCACGAGAAAGCCTGTCATTAGATATAGCATAAATGGCCAAGAAAGCCTTTTTGCATACCCGAGTAGACATTCCGTTGTCGTTTATGTAATATTGACGAGAATAATTTCTTCGCGAGTGCAAAGAAGTCTCGCCTTTCTTTCCATATCTTCGCTTTACAGACGTGACTTTCACACTTCCACATAAGAAGGCATTCTGTGCAGTCCAATCTCCAAGCTCCCAAAAACCTTCGAAAACATTTTCACGCCGTTCTTGTGTTACTCTTTCAAAGCACTTCAGCGGGCAACGACAGTCTTTACCCAGTTGTTTTGCTGCAAATGTACGTTTCACGCCTGACTTTGATACTGTTTCATATTCCTTACCTCTGTTAGGAAGACGTTTCCGTTTGTTTTTCTTCTACTCTTCAGGATTTCGTTTTCTCTTATGGAAATTGCCGCTCGATAATTGCTCACCTCTGTCCGCCATTTTGTTGATAGCACATGGTACTGCCTAACTGTGAGCCAACGGGCAAATGGTCAGCAGTATAAGGGTTAGCCCATTGTTCCACAAAGAGCTGTGACGAAAGTCACTGTGGTCCAATGTTCAGGGGGTACCAAAGAATCTCCCATTTCCTTTCAGGGTCAGACCACTTTCCCACTAAAAAGATGGTCCAAATTTAGATTGGAAACAACAATAACATCGAATATGAAATTTTGGTGGGTTAGCCCGATATGGTTCTGAACCCCTCAAATGTTTCTAAAGCCAAGTGCTGTGATGTACTCGGTGGGGTGGGGGGTGAGGTAAATCTTTTAATCTTCTAATCTCATTTATCGGCTAAAGTTTCTGCAATTTTGACTGAGCTATCATTTAAAACTACAGCCAGTTATCAGTAAATCTGGCAGATTTTAGATCTCAGGCATTGGTTTAAAACTTGGTTTCGCTACTTCTCAAGTCGCAGTCAAACTGTTGGATCTATTGTACACTATCAGCCATTGGTGAGCAGACTGGCGACGTTTTGCTGTTTTTCACATGTTTCGGAGGAACATTTAAAAATAAAACAAGTGGATAGTTATAAAAATTCCTGAGAAGACGAAAAGAAACATTCATTCGTTAAAACAAATGATGCCGCAAACAAGTGCAAATTTTAAATAGTCATTCACAGCTTTTGTAAAGCACGGAGTTATTTACTGCATAAAGAAATGGTTCAAAATCGCATAGATTACTCGGTCAAGCTCATAATCTAGTTGTTTGATAATGAATTGTCCATTTAAGAAGCCCTCTTTTTGCGTTTTCGAAAACATTGTGCTATATTGCTATGGTTATTTAATGCGCAGATTCTCTTACCACGAGACAAATCATGGACCAAAAATTGATGTTTGTGACAATGATGCTCTTGGTACTCCCTTCCGTTTCAGCATTGGGTAAGAATGTGTTGTTTTTGTCTTGTTTTGTTTTGTTTGTTTGTTTGTTTTTAAGAAAACTCTGTATCAGTTTCATTCAGTCGACATAGTGTTTTTGGTGGCGGGGATCCCTGGAAGAGTGAAAAAAAAGAAAACGGAATTGCAACTTCTACAAAGAGTCAGTGTAACGGAAAGAATACTAACTACATGTACTTATTAACCGAGAGTAAGATCTCAAACAGAGACCTCGCCGTATTGACTGAGCGATAGCAAGGGTGAGATTTGAGAGACTTCCGTCAGGACCGAACCTTCGAGGTTTATAAGTTGTTTATTACCTGACTTTTTTCTTTGTTTTTGCATGCCCGTAATCGGCCCGTGAGCATTACGGGAGTATAATGCCCTAAAATAAACCAATCCGAGCGTGTGATATATCGGCTACAAACACAAGCCACATCTAAGATTAAATAATATTAAATAAGACAAGGTCGGTGTTACGTTGACTAATTCATCGACTCATGCATTTGTCATCTTCTCAGACCACTGGGTCAAAGTAAATCATCATCCCGTATGTTTCGGCGCAAGGGATAACCGGTATGGCAGTTTCAACGTCCCTTACGGTGGCAAGATAGCCGCAGTTAAACTGATCCACCTTAGCGGTTACGTTATGTGCCAGACTGGCTTCATTTCCTACTGGTCATTCTGGGGCTGTGGAAACAATCCTGCAGTAAAAAATCACGTCAGTCTTGCCATAACAACGTCAAGCAATGTCCTCCTTATGCCACCAAACCCGTTTTTCACGTACGCTGGGGGTGCTGGAAAGTGGTCCGAGTTACCCGGATATAACTCGCTTTCTCCTGAGATTATCCTGCCGCGTTTCTCTTCTTACTCGGTGAGCTCGGGCCAAGAGTTGCGACTGTGGTATGGTGAGGATTTGGTGGGTCACACTGAAAGCGACAATGGAGGATGGGTCTGCTGCAATGTTTACACTCTCTATGTCTGAAAATATAAGTCCTGACAAGATTGCCGTTAAAAGTTTTACGCAGATTTTTCTGAAATGATTTAATTTGTTTATTTCTTCGCTTTCCAGGTGCAGCAGTTAAAAATTCTAGTAACGTTTAGTATTCGAGATATTGCTTTACGTCTGCAGGGAAAAGAAAAACGGAGATAGGAAATGTGGAAAGCTGTAAAATTCAACAGTGATTAAATGACAATATCATTGTACATCATAGAGCACATAGAGTACAACTGTGTTTGAACTAAGTGATTAGATGGCAATTTTATTGTACACATAAGGCGCATAACGAGTTAATTTTGTTTTAATTTGAGCAACTAAAATAAAGCGAAGCCATTAGGCAAAGAGTTGTCAATTTCTTTTCTTCTTCTTTACACCGCACACGAAACATACCAGTCCTCATAATCAACGATCTTACTGTGATAATCAGCTTTCTGATTAATCGTAAGGGGAATCCACTCCACTGACAATCTAACTCTCATGAGCGAAGTAAAACATAAAACAACTTCAGCAATAGCATTCTCTCAGAATCTGTAATAAACGCTACGGCTTTATTATTAGTAAAAAGCTCAACAGAGGAATTATGCAAAATGAAGGCAAAATTTTTTAACGCAAAACTAACAGACTTTAATTCCATCCAAGTGGAGCTTTGCTTCATTGCAAGATGATCAAAAGTCTTGTGGACAACAGGAAACCCCTCGATCTCAACATAAATATAAGAGGCGCAAGCAACTTCACTAACGTCGGAATATACAATGTGATTTAGGGATATTTACCGGCTATACAATGTAATTAGAGATATTTACTGGCTATACAATGTAATTAGGGATATTTACTGATAGACAAACAGTCTAGATTTAAGTGCTGGATCAATGGCATTGCAATAATTTATCTCAGAAATAGCTTCAATAGTAAGAATAACCCTGGCGTTCCAATATGCTCTGCTGTCAATAACAGAATGCAGTGCTTTCGTCCTAATCTTACAAATATGACCAAAAACAAGCATACAGGAAATGATTCGCCAGTTAACCAGGAACATCAAATTATTGATGTTTCTTTAAGCTGTTAGTGAATTATGTGTTATTTACCATAAGGGTTGTGACTTGAAACTGCAGTGACTGGATCCTTTAAGCTTAAAGATGCAGACATGGCTAAGTAGCTAATAACTATAAAGTGGGGAGAACAAACTACTTCTTTTTGTGCTATTTAAGAATTTTGAGTTTATTACATTGAATCACAACCGACGTCAACGTAACTGGAACAACAGAAAGGATTTCGCTTCCTCCAGTCACTCCCGCTGATGTGCATTCTTTTTTCATCGTGTCATTCCCTTCAATTCTCTTCACTCCACACAGGTTATACCACCTGTTACGTTTATTTACGTTCAAATGTCCGTTTGTTTACTTGTTTATCAGTTTTTCTAGCCAGAACTTAAGAAATGGTAGTTAAACATCATCGCCTCCGCATGCATAGTACTCAAAGCTCTTGTTTATACATATATACATACATACTGCAGACATATATACTTTATTTGTCATGGTAGGTTAAATTAAAGGCAGCCAGAGGTTGATGTGGACCTGCTGTCTGCGATAAAAAAAATTTGTTGTGTAACAATGACAATATGTTAGAAACACAATAAGTGGAAATAAACGGAATGAAAATGTAGAACGGTCTATATTAAGTTAATATATTGGAAGGGCAAACTATATGACATTTTGCGCAATTTAAGGATTTGGAACTATACTAAATATGCTATTATGAAATGTATACATTCTTCGGGATTAAAATTACTAAAGTAAAAAAAAAATGCAAAGTCTTGATTCTTATTAGACACCATACACGCTCTTTCAGAAAGCTGGTATTGTGTCCCCAATTAGTCCGCTAGGGCTTAATACTTTGACACTTAAATCAAGGTTCTTACCTTATCTTATCTTGCATTGCGTGCCGTTTAGTAGTCATTCGCTCATCTTGTGACTACAAATCATTCAAGATGTGTCAAGTAAGGATATAGGTATAGTATATAACGCTTTATTAGCAGATTTTTACTTTCACGTTTCCAGTCGATTCAAGGTGCAACTTGCGTTCACAACACTGATTAGCAAAACCAAACGAGCGAGACAACCTGGGATTTAGAACCGATTGTAAGTACTTGCAAGTTACTTGTTAAACTCCCCTTGTAAATTTTATCAGAATAATTTTAGAATTCGGATTGAACCAATGCGAGTATGATGATGAATATGTCGCATTGAACAAACTGTGTCTACGTGATCCAATGTTTTGTTATTTTATGTATTAAATTTAAAGTTAGTACTGATTTGATCAGTCAGTGTCATTAACGATGTAAATTCATTAAATAAAGTATCTTTCTACATGTTTATCTACCTGGGATCGACACAGCAAATTCTACGTCTTTAAATTCTTAAATATGTCATATTAAAAATTGATTTGCCTGTTGAAAGAGAATGGGTTCGATCAATTGCCAATTGTAACTTGCAGTTGTCGCCAAACTTCTATATTCTTTGCTCTTGTGCAAGTGAATTTTGTCGCAGAGTGTTTGGCGAAAAACCCATCGCTATGATTTGCTTTCCTGGTAGAAAAAGCAGTGTTTAGGAACGCAAATGTTTCACCCTCTCTAAAGATCCGCCCTGTTATAGTAGCAATTGGGAGAAATGTTCTCGCTGTTAACATCATTTTTCCTCTGGTGATCATCCACTCATATAGTCTGACTGACACTTTCAATTTTCTATTGCTTTTTTCTGGGAAAAGGAGATTTGGTCTCTGCTAGCTACAGGGGTGTAAACCGATGGAAAGCACTGTGAAACAAAGTATCACTGTTTACGTCAGAGTGGAACCAGCGCCGGAAAAATGAGCAACATTCTCTCAAGGAAGCTCCACACATCGTCAAATGGAGTAATTTAAACTTAATTCAAACTTTTCTTTGTGCTCCCCGTTATAAATTAAAACATTGGAAAATAAGAGGAAGGGACATCAATTTTCCTTGTCACAGGATCCTAAATTTACTGAAACGAAACTCTAGATGCCGAGTTGACCCTATTTTTTCCCGTTTGGCACTTAATTCGTGTTTACAGAGTCATTTATTATTAGGAATATGCCGGAGGAGATCAAAATATCTTGACTCGCTCAGTTTAACTTTTGACAACAAGCCTGTGAGTCCCTGTGAAAACTTCGTAGTACCGAATTTAAGAAGAATTTAATGTATAGGTAAATAAGAAGTGTTTCAAAACAGAAATGAGTGGGAAGAACTATACTCAGAAGTAACTAGAGCGCGTACAATCTGCGAAACCTGAACGAGAAATTAAACCTGGTACTTTTTTCAAAGGGCGTATGTTATGCAATTAACCCTTTGAGCAAGTTCCTGCCCATAAAGGATACACTTCAAATTCTTTCAATGATAGTGGGTCATTCCTAAAGTATGATTTACGACCTTCCTCCTTGAAGCTCTTATTTCGTTGATGTTGATCATGGCGTCTATGGTCATGCGATCATCTCCTGACCACAGGTCATTCAAGATGCGTTAAGTACATATATTGCACTAGAGGTTCCATATTGGAAGTGAGTGCTGCACCATCGAGTAAGATGGTGGAGGTGAGATATAAAGATATCAGATGGTGTTGGAAATCGTTAGAAAAATATTGTAAATTAATGTCGTAGAAATAAGCAAGTTTGAAGTTGAATTGCATTTTCGAGTGGCAACAAATAGTTCAGTCTGTATCCAGCCAAGGTCGAAAATTGTTTCCAAACGATGGAACTGTACTCTAAGCCGAGCTAAAACTGTGAACCAAGGAACGGCAAAGTAAATGCTGTCTATTTTATTCATCAGCGGTAATATTCGACTCAGTCCACATGGCACGGTGTTTGTTTACGATAAATGAGCACGCAATTACAAATGTTAGCTAATATTGGTGCTTCCAGCTTAGGATACTGTATACAAAAGAGATTATTCTTAAACTTATTTAATAGCTTTGCAGTAAAAGTGAAAATGTTTAGCATGAAGTTTGAAGGCGAATGTAATTATTTTAGTCCTATGAAACTTGACAATGTGAGTCTCGAGAAACTGGAGCCATCGCGCGACATATAAAGAAATCTTGGTAACCATAAATTATGTTTGAAAGAAGTTTCTCAAATGCTTCTTTTCGCCCAATTTTTACTCAATATCGATAGCAAAATGCTTAGCTATAAATATTTCTTGTTGATTTTGAGTTAAGTTCAGACAGAGAAATGGCTTTTGGGTTTAAGTGGATGTCCAAAAAGCCAAAAATCGTAAAGTTCTATGCAAACAGTACGCCAGCACAGAAACAATATTGAAGTCCCCAAACAAACATTTTACACCTTTTGTGAACTTTGTTGATTGCTTTCACCGGTCCGGAATATCCCTATAAATTAGGACAGTCATGACGTCATGAAGCTATTGTTAGCAGGGAAAATGGCGGACCTTTTATGCGGACAAAGAAAGTATGTTGTTTCCAGTCTCACATAGAGTCTGGCCAGCATTATCCAGGACTTTTTGCGACCAAACGTTGAGAAGGAGAATAAGCGGCCATTTTGGTAGTAGGAGAACGTTGACTGTCTTCTAATCATTGAGTTTTTTCGGTGTCAAGCGACGATGTCGACGCGATTTTGTGGCCAAATATTAAGGTTAGTAAAGTGTACGCGTTATTTTCTAGTATTCACGTATTTTTCATTGAGCTGTGTATATTTTTTACTGGTTCTAGTGTTGTTAAAGTTTCATCATGCCAAATTACACGGTTGTAAACAACGTCGATATTTTGTAAACTCTCTTTGAATTTGAGGCGTTACAAGCGTACCTGAACCGCTGTTGTTATAAGGCTTGAGTAATGCATCGTTCCGTCATTTTTATGACAGTTGTTTTCAATTTCTCTCTCATAAGTACATGGAAGAGCATACTCGACTGCTCGATGCACTTTGCCGAATTTTTGGGGAAAAAACAAAGGGAAAAGAGAGGAAAATAAGACGTCGCTAAGTACGCGGACGAAATTAAACAAATTTGGGAGGTCTCTGTTTTGGTGGATTCACCGAATGTGCACCCCAGTTTTATCACTGGACAGCCAGCAGCCTGTTGAAAACCACCTACAGTACAGAAGTGGCAGCGAAATAGACAGGCCAGGGGTAGTGCAGTGATTCCCTGTAAATGGATGCTATCAGTATCCCAAGGAATGGCACAAAGGGTAGAGAGATTGTTTGTGCTCATTTACCAGACGTTGCGGGCCATGAAAACATGTAGGTTAAGATTTGTAGGAGGCATTGTACTCTTTTTTTTTGGCATTGTTTAAAAACTATACACACAGCAGCTGTTCCTAGTAGATGACGATTCTTTTCACCTCCTCATGAAGCTTGAATGTACCAGAAAGTAATGTTTTTGCAAAATAATTTTTATGAACGCAAAGACTGAAAAGGTACGAGAGTTTAGATTGTAGTGTCGAGTGTTGAACATCACTAATTGTGAAACTAATGCGAAACATTAATTGGTTGTGAACGGGAAACATATCAGTTTGGTTAAGAATATGTAATAAAAAATAGAAAACATAAGAGTTATCAGACCACTTGAGGGCAATCTCTTATTTAATGAGACTACTGTGGTAACTACATTCCAAATAAATTCATATGTTAAAACGAAAAATACATTTGTAATAATATTGACATCTGTAAGCAATGTAATAATCTTCTAAGCGCTTGTGATTTGTTTCAGGTCCTGCATTCTGCCAAGAGGCAAATTCAAGGCCGAGAGTACCTAAAGAGTGAATAAAATAAAATGGATTTCACTTTCAAGACTGAATTTGTTTTGTATACTTTAAATAAATATATAATAAAACCTTGGGGCATGTGGATGGATTGTGAATGCTCCCTTGTCAACCTGTCCAGGAATTATATTTTGATATTTTTGGGTAAATAACTTGTGAAAGTCAGCAATTATATGTAAGTTTTCATAATTTAAATGTGGAAATCAGACATGATATCTTTTAGCACAGTAACAAATAGATACAAGAAATATTTGAAATAAATACCAAAATGGAGAAATTTCAGATTTACAAAGAACATATTGACAGAATTTTTGACTATCCCTGCATCTGACGACACTAAAATTTTGGATACATTTTTTCTAGCTTAGTTTATTTTGTATAAAAGAACAAGAATTTCTCACTCGTGAAATTTTTTTAATGATGATTTCATTTCCTCGATTTAGCCAAAACGTATAACATTTCGGACATCTACAATTTATCTTTGCTGGCATATAAGAACACGCGCGTGCTGTCGATTTCGGCCCGATAATTCCTAGATAAGAGGAAAGCCTCAATTCTCATATCGATCATTTCTGTGCTTAGAAAAATGCAGAGTAAAGATGCTTACCGATTGTACGGTCTCTTTCCAAAGAATGATAACAGCAGCTCGTCAAACGTGGCCTGCATTGCGTTCTGTGGTGCTTCCTTCGGTCCGAGGATAATCGTTATCTGGGCAGAATTGTCTGTGACGTGGAACGCGAACACAAACTTTCCTTTTATTTTATAATTTGGACACTATTTAACTCAATTCGAGATAAATCTATACCTCGTGAAGGTCCGCATTCATGGCATTGGAAAGTACTCGCGACTCTCTTTGTCCGCCATCTTGAATCTCTTGGTTTGTTTTGAAACACAACACTCCAACCAAAACACGCATTCTCATTGGTTGAAACGTGAGTTTCGTGACATCACAGATGTCCTAATTTATCGGGATATTCCGGACTGTTCACTATCCATGTTAGAATAATGTGTATTTGGTTTTGCCTATTGTTGATATTTGCCATCAATTAAAAGCTATCCACCACGCCACGAAATGTGCACCTTACTTACAGTGCGTTTACTAAAACGGGGGCCACCCAGACAATGAAAACCAATCAGATGGTAGAACTGTAACAATAGATTCCAACGTTTTAAAATCCAGCCAATCAAAAGTCCGGTACAAAACAATGACATCTGAACTTGTTCGTTGTGGTGCTACAGTTGGTAGTTTCGCGTGCTGAATTATATGCTGTGCTTTCTATGGGGTCGATGGTTGCTTTAGAAAATTCATGGAAAGAAAAGCTGCGTAAGATAGAGTGTCACTCGTAAATATAGATTGTTTTCACGTGACGTCATCACTTTCTGAAATCCAAAACTAAAGAGCCACCAAATTTTTTATCTTCATCATTACGAAGAGCATCAGGAAAAGTGCTTATGTAAACGCTTATTTGTTCAGTACTGATAATCAGTCGCCTAAATAGTTAAAGGAAGTTCCACATGTTTACACTATTTACCGGTCAACATACTGGTGTACCACGGATGTACACCAACATGGCGTTTTCATATTGAGCTCCGTAAATTTCCGCCAAACATCTCGACGAATGTCTGAAGTTTGGGGAAACGCACAGGCCTAAAACGTGGATGTATTTCGATTTATTTTTTATTGCCTGACAGTGAAAAGGATCTAGATATCGCCAGCAGAGTGTGTTGTGTAGGGTTTGAATATTGCCGCGGCTGTTTAAAAGAAACCCTTCAACTGATCTCTGAGTAGTTTAGCACTTGCACAGGTTCGAAATGTATGAATTGGAAAGGGATTATTTTCGATGTAACTGAAAGGGGCTGAAAGCAAACTTCAAGCAGGAGAAACGAAAAGTTAACTTAATACAAAAATGGAAGTTTGCTTGCCCAAAGAGGATGTATTCCAAATCCTCTCGATGTAGTGGGTCATTCCTAAAGTATGATTTACAGCCTTTGGCCCTGAACCTGTTATTTTGTTCATGTTGATGATGGCGTTTTTGGTCATGCGGTCATGTCGTGACTACAAGTCATTCAAGATGCGCCAAGTACGGCATATAAACAGATCGCACAACGCTTTTACCAGCAGATTTTTATTTTCAGTTTTCCAGTCGATTCAAGTTGCAGTTTGCGTTCAAATCACTAATTAGCAAAACCAAACGAGCGAGAAATTTTAAGGGACTCTAAACCAACTGTAAGGGCGCGCAAGTTACCTGTTCAACTTCGTTTGTAAATTTTATGAAAATGATTTTATTACTCGGATTGAACCAAGCTAGGTAAGATAATGAATGCGCTGGATTGACCAAACTGTGTCTCTAAGTGATCCAATGTTTTAGTATCTTATACATTAACTTTAATTTTTTAAAATATTTTTGTAGTTAGATTTTAGAGGTTTTATAAGTAAACTGATCAACTGTTTAAGGTAGAGGCCTAACAAACTCCAGTTGCTCGTAGTTAAATAAAGTATCTATCTACCTTAAATCATAACGGGAAATTTCAAGTCTTTAAACCCTAAGATATGTAACATTCAAAATTGAATTGAACAGTCGAAGGAAAATTAGTTCGGTAAATTGCCAATCAAAACTTGAGGCAGTCGCCAAACTTCTGCTGTTCGTCGCTCTGATGGAAGTGGATTTTGCCGCCGAGTGTTTTGCAATTTCCATGATCTGCATCACACAAATTCAAGAAACTCTCTTAACTATAATTGGTAGAAAAAGCAGTGGGTAGGAGGGTCAACGTTTCAACCTTTATAAAGCGCTGTTATCGTAGCAATGGAGAGAAGTTGTATCTGTTGCATAATATGTTTCCTTTGGTGATCATTTACTCGTTTTGACTGACCGACATATTTAATTTTGTATCGCTTTTTTGTTGGGAATTAAGATTTGATATCTGCTAGCTACAGGAGTTTAAGAGCAAATGCAAAGAAAAATCGAGCAAAGCGTGACCAGAGTTTAAATTTAACTTACCTTTGTTTCGAGTTGCGAGGTATTTATGAGTTTTCAAAGATTTTGGGGTTCATTTTTCTAAATACGGCCTACTTTCAGGAATATTTGGGAAAATAGATTGCGCACTCTCTCTAGCCATGTTATGGCCGAATAAATAGACCATTTTACAGTTGTTTGCTCAGTGACCTGGCCTCTAAATGGTAGTAAGGATGAAGGTGACCTTGTTTTGATACAGACCTCAACATTTTTGTTGTGTAAATCAACTTGTTCTCATGCTAACTAGTTGGCATTTGAATGAGAAAAGCAGATCAGAGAGGTCTGATCTGTATCAAAGCAAGGTCACCTCGAACCTCGCTTGCATTCAAAGGCCAGATAACTGAGCACACAACTGTAAAATGGCCTATTGGCAAAAAAAAAAAAAAGCATTGCAAAAACGTCCTTGCGTTAACAGTTAAAATTATATCTTCGGGAATTAGAAGTTTTTGGCACTCTATATTTGTCTGTTTTTCGCTTCCAGATGGTAGCTGTCACTACGAAAAACATATATTTGACAGTGGCCGTTGTAAAGCAAGTTTAAGTCTGTAATTTCAAAAAGACTTTTCTTTATGTGGCCGAGCTCGAATCAAGCTCATTTTATGGCTGTAAACTGTTGAAATACTTCTCTCTCAAGAGATATAAAAATTTGCTTGGGTTTTTCAGCGGCCGGTTTGAAAAACGCCACCAAAGTCTGAGAATTTTCGCCGAAATTCCAACTAGTTTGCATATTGACATACTGACACGTCAGGGGAAAGCAGTTTAATAAACTGTTGCTTCAAAAAATTCGCTTCCAGTAGCAAAATATTGATTTTAAGGCTTTTAATTCGATTAATCTTATGCTGCGATGGATGTGGTGATAGAGGAGTACGTTATATAAATTTTTAAGACAAATTTAAGTTAATCACTAAGACTCGATCTATAAAGGTCACCAGGTCATAGCGTATACTTAATTATTATTGTACAGAATACATTTCATGAACTATAACTCTATGAAACCTTTAATACGAAACCTTTGTGCATAACTGCGATGGTCAATCATATCTTCATATCATTCTACGCACTTCAAATATATGAACTTTCATATATTCAATTGTATTCTTCGCCTTCTACGGGTATATTACGAAGTCACAAAGTGGCCAGCAAATCGGCAATACAGACGTGTTCTTAATATTCTTAGGCGTATTGTAAACTGATTAATAGTATGAAAGCTTGAGAAATTTTTGGACAATTTTCCAACATAATTCGTAGTTT
>NC_138155.1:1677500-1787500 GCF_964199315.1 Orbicella franksi
AACCCAAATAAATTTAACCTGGTTCTTTGTTGTGGGTGGCGCGGTGACCTCATGGTGAGTGCACTCCTCTCCGGATCCAGCGTTCTGGGTTCGAGCCCTATCCGGGAACATTGCGTTGTGTTCTTGGGCAAGACACTCACTCTCACCGTGTCTCTCCACCCAGGTGTATAAATGGGTGCCAGCGAATTTAATGCTGTGGGTAACCCTGCGATGGACTAGCATCCCATCCAAGGAGGAGTAGAAATACCCCTTGTCGTTTTATGCTACAGAAACTGTAGAGAAGTTCCGGCCTGACGGACCACCTGGCTCGTATGCAGACTTGACCTTTTACCTTTATCGTCCATTTGGCATTGCTTTATTAGAATTTTGATCTATTGCTTAATAGCCCATTTCCGAGTTGCCTTAAGCCTCACCATCCACTGAAGCTAGGCCTGGTGCTCAACCATTTATATGAAGATGAGTTTAATTTGCATGTGAATGAAATCTCGCTTTCATTTGAAAGGATGGGCACCAAGACTCGCTTTGTTAAGAGGCTAAAAGTAATACGGAAATGGTTTCTTTTCAGCCGCGGCGTGTTAGATTAGCTGCGTTAGACTTCATCGTGAATTTTAGTTCCCTGAACCGATCAAAATTTAACGTTCATCTCTCAGTAATTTTGAAATTACGGAAACTATCGTGTGCACTTGAATTGCATCTGGAGCCCTTTTTTGTGTCTGCTGTGTTTACAATACATGTAGACACAAGTGCCCATTGCGTGCCTATATTTTCAGATTTGTGGATGTGGGGTCTTAACTCTTCGGGATAAAGAAAAAAAAAAAGAGCAACTAGCCTTTTTCTGCCATTGTTGCAATTCAGCTTACCAATAATAAGGAGAGATTTACTTGGCCTCTTCGTAATCAAAAGATAAAAATGTTCGCTGGCTAAGATATTTCAAAAAATAACATAAGCTTTCGGCTGTCAATCTACAGCCTTCGACGGATAAAAATGGAATGCAAAATGATAAAATATATGCAAGAAAAGGCGAGATAAAAATAATAAGAACAAAAGCAAAGTATAAACGTGTAAATAGGTGACTATTAATAAAGTGTATTATCGTTTGTCACACGATGTAGTCACTTTAGATGTAGATCGCGACGTTTCGACTGCTTACTGCCAGTCTTCTTCAGGCGATAAGGTCGACTGATTGCACGGTATCATTTATATCACAAAGGTCGGCTGTGATTGGTGCATTTCGATCCTCTTATTGCTTCCTTGTTCCGACGAGTAGCTGTTCCCTCAGTGGTCCGCTGTTGTACCGTTCTCCTGTTGTTGTGTTTTTTGATCGTGCAGTGAGCATCCATGCTTCAGGAATTTCAATTCCACTGTCCCTGTTGATGTTATTAGGGTGAATTTGTGAATAGCTTCCTTGACCCTGCGTGTGTACCAGTGAGGATCTCGATCAATAAACTTGACCTCATTCCAGATAGGATAGTGGCCGGTCTCGTGGGTGTGTTCAGAAACGGCGGAGGTCTGGGTACGGGCGAGTCGTATATCCCTGTCGTGTTCTTTGATCCTCTCCTGCATAGATCTCCATGTTTCTCCGATGTAGACTTTGCCGCACTCACAGGGAACCCTGTAGACAACACCATCTTGTGTAGCCGGGTTGACGGTGTCCTTTGGTCGCACTAAATGAGATCGAAGTGTCGTGTCGGACTTGAAGACGATGCAAATGCCTTGCTGTTCTAGGCAGCAGCGGAGAGACTCCGAAACTCCTTGGACATAAGGTAAAACGGCGGTGGATTTAAATTCCGCGACGGGCTCTCTTCTTGGGGTTGTTAGTGCCTTTGTGATCTTCGGTACAAACGAGGAGGGATATCCGTTAGAAACAAGTACAGATGACAGATGTTTCTTCTCTTCAGCGATTACTGATGGTTTGGTCACGAGACGTTTAACCCGGTCGTACAGACACTTCACAATACCGCGCTTTACTGACTGAGGGTGGTATGAATCATACGCTAGGTACTGATCAGTATGTGTTGGTTTCCTGTAGACACTGGTGGTAAGGCGGCCATCAGGTTCTCTATAAACTGACTTGTCGAGAAAGGCGATCTTGCTATTATTCTCGATCTCCATGGTGAAACGGATTGATGGTTGTTGACTGTTTAGGTGTTGCAGGAACTCATCAACTCTGTCCCGATCTAGGATGGTGAAAGTATCATCTACGTAGCGTTTCCAGATCTTAGGCTTCCAAGGTGCGGACTCTATTGCTTGTTCTTCAAATATCTCCATGTAAAGATTAGCAATAACCGCTGATACAGGGCTCCCCAATTAATAAAAAATCTGAAATCTGAAATCTGAAATCCATGGCTGCGCCGTCTCGTTGTTCGTAAATCGATCCGTTGTACTGGAAGTACGTAGATCTTAATACGAAATCCAAGAGGTCCGCGATTTGAACTGATGTAAGTGTCGTGCGGTCAGCCAGGCCTGCGTCGTTCTCCATTTTTGTAGTGCGGCTTGTACGGCGCCCTCGATCGGTACGTTGGTAAAGAGTGACTCTACGTCGAAAGACACCATGATCTCGTGGTCCTGGATCTCTTCACTGGCGATGGTGGAGGCGAAGTCTGTTGAGTTTTTCACACGACGCAAAGTAAAATAGGCGATGTACTAACTTCTTTTTCCGTGACGCGTGATTGGTGAAAAAAACAATTCTCCGTAATGCGTGATTTAATAGAAAAATTCAGCGTGATGAGTGATTGGTACCCCACCTTTGCCACCCTCTCTATAACTCGAGTCATTGGATGTTCAAGCTAGAGGCCAAACAATTTACAATTGCTGGAAGTTAAATGAAGTATTTATCTACCTATCTATCTACATATCTATCTCACTGGAGTCAGAACGGGGAATTCCAAGTCTTTAAAATCTTAAATATGTCATATTCAAAATTGATTTGCCTGTCGAAAGAGAACGAGTTTGGTAAATTGCTAATTGTAACTTGCAGTAGTCGCCAAACTTCCATATTATTTTCCGTTTGTGCCAGTGAATTTTGTCGCAGTGTCTGGCGATTTCCCTGATCTATAGCACACTAATTAAGAAAACCCCATCACTATGATTTGCTTCCCTAGTAGAAAAAGCAGTGTTTAGGAGGGCAAATGTTCATCCTCTATAAAGTTCTGCCCTGCATGCATGTTATCGTACCAATTAGGAAAAATGTTTTCCCAGTTGACAAAATTTTTCCTTAGGTGATCATTCACTCATTTCGTCTCATCGACATTTATATTTTTAACTTTGTGCTGCTCTTTCAGTTTGCTGGGAAAATGAGATTTATTTGATCTCTGTTAGCTACAAGGGTGTAAACCGACGGAAAGCTCTGTGAAACAAGGCGTCACTCTTTACGTCAGAGATGAACCTGAGCGCCAGAAATGAGAAACATTCTCTTAAGGAGAGCTCCACACATCGTCGAACAGAGTAATTAAAACTAAAGTCAAACTTTCCTTTACGCTCCTGATTGTAAATTCAAAGATTGGAAAATAACAGGAAGGGACGTCAATTTTCCTTGTCACAGGATCCTAAATTTACAATAAAAGGAAATTCTAGATACTGAGTTGACCCTTATTTTTTTCCCGTTTCGTGCTTTATTCGCGAGTACAGAATCATTTATTATTAGGAATAAGATAAGATCAAAATCTTTTTACTAGCTAAGTTTAACTTTAAAGAACAAGACTGTCAGCCCCAGTAAAGACTTTGGAGTATCGAATTTAACAAGACTTCTGTGTACACGTGAATAAAAAGTGTTTCAAAGTGTTTCTTTTCAGCACGTGCTCGCCCGAACTGAAGAGGATACATTTCAAATGCTCTCAATGTAATGGGACATTTCTAAAGTACGATTTACGACCTTTTTCACTGAAGCAGATATTTTGTTCATGGTGATCATGACAATTTTAGTCATCCGGTCATCTCGTGATGTGTCATTCATTCAAGATGCATCAAGTATGGAAGTAGGTATATTATACAACGTTTACTAGTAAAATTTTACTTTCAGTTTTCCAGTCCATTCAAGGTGCAATTTGCGTTCAGAAGACTGATTAGCAAAACCAAACGAGCGAGATATTTTAAGGAACGTAGAACCAATTGTAAGTACGCGCAAGTTATTGTTTAATTATGGGAATAATTTTAGGACGCGGATTAAACCAATATAAGTATGATAATTAATTGTTGCATTGAACAAAATGTCTTAGTATCTTATAAATTAAGTTTAATATAAGAAATTATTTATGTAGTTAGATATTAGAGTTTCTATAAGTAAATTCATCAACTGTGTAAGCTAGAGGCCTAACAAACTCCAGTTGCACGTAGTTAAATTAAGTATCTATCTACCTTAAATCACAACGGGAAATTCCACGTCTTAAAGCCCTCATATATGTAATATTCAAAATTGATTTACCTGTCGAAAGAGAATTAGGTAAATTGCCAATAGTAGTTTACAGCAGTCGCCAAACTCGTTCTAATTTTCCTCGCTCTCGTAGAAGTGGATTTTCCCGCAGAGTGTTTTTCAATTTCCATGATCTGCAGCACACAAATTCAAAAACTAATGCTATCACTATAATTTGCTTTCCTTGTAGAAAAAACAAGGGGTAGGAGCGTCAAAGTTTCATTTTTTATAACTTAAAGCGCTGTTATCGTGCCAATGGGCAGAATTTGTATCTGCTAATAGTATGCTTCCTTTGGTGATTTTTCACTAGTTTAGTCTGACCGACATGTTCAATTTTGTATTGCTTTTTTGTGGGGAAATAAGATTTGATCTCTGCTAGCTACAGGAGTTTAAATCGCTGTAAAGCACTGTGGAATTAAAAGTCATTGTTTAGGTAAGGGTGGAACCAGCGCCGGGAATGAACAGCATTCTCTGAAAAGAAAGCTCCACGCATCGTGAAACGGAGCAATTTCATGTGAAGTCAATTGAAACTTTTTTTGCGCTAATTGTAAAGAAGCATTATTAAAAAATTCACCATAACAGGGAGGGAAATTAACTTTCCTTGAAACAGGATGCTAAATTTAGTGAAGGGAAACTCCAGATATAGCAATGGGTGCGAACGTCCTTAATATCACACTTTTGGAAGTAGAGATCGTTAACAGATTTTATTTGAATTCCTGGAACCTTTACATGAGAATAAGACATATTTTCTTCTCTCTTTTATTTGTCTTATGAACTTTTGGTATTAAATTTAACTTTAATGGAGAGAAACTGGTTTAATACCTCGTCAGACAAATTCTGGCGTTACACATTTGGAAACAATAGCAGCATAAAGTCATTGCAAATCATAATATAGATAGGACCCTGCGCGCGTTCTGATTGGTCAAAAATACATGTTTTATCCGAAAATAAAACGTAGAAAAAATGTGTTGTGTTATTTTTTTTGCCACATTACCTCGATCTCATAAAGCAAATGAAGAAGCCTAAGCAGTGTATTACACTGTGATAAAACACTCCGGACATTTGAGAACACTCGAGAAATGTACAAAACACTCCTCTGCGGCTCGTGTTTTCTACATTTCCCTCGTGTTCTCAAATAATGATTGACGCAGCAAAACGGCCTAATCTAATAATGACAATACAAATTGCACTTAGGACAGTAACTGCATACACACAAAAGCGCCAACTGCATCTAAAGGTATTATAGAACAAAAGCAAAAGATAAAAAAGACGTTCGTTTATATCATAATATCCAACTGGCCATTCTAGTTTTTTGGTTTTTTGGTTTGAGTTTTCAGGACGTTCAGAGTAGGGTACCACTTGTTTTGCCAATCGATAGGAATCGATAAATGGCTTTTCTGCGACTATCGATTTTGTCGATTGAAATCGATCCATCTACTGCTTTTCCAATCGTCCATATCCATCGATTAGGGGTGGCGAATGGTCCTTCAAAACCTCTGGGTCGCAAAATTTTATAGTCGAATTTCACGGGTCTCGCAGTATCGTTTTTTAGCGGTTATGTGCGTCTCGGAGTCTCGATTTTTATACGAAGCTGTCTCGGAGTCTCCATTTTTCGCAAGACTAAAGGGGTTCACAGTCCCGATACGTTCGTTCATCTCAGGTTTTATAAATAACATCTTCTCTTACAACTTACAAATTTCAGAGAAAAATTTAATCCTAACTTCACCTAAATTGTCTGAATTCCACAAAAAGCTACAAAACCTACCGCAACGTCCGTTTTGGCTCCAGTTAAACAGTTATTTTGTTCTACGAGATCATAACGTAATGTGTTATAATGGAAATTCCAGTTCCAGCCAGTTTGAAGAAGCTGGCTAAAAGGCTGCAAAAGCTCGTTCTAGCTCTCAGCTAAATCTAGGACCCAAATTTTAAAAGTCTGAACGTCTTGCGCTCGCAAGTCAAACCCATTAAAGTCTCGGTCTCGTAATTTAAAATGTCAAAATTTCTCGGGCTCGCAGAGGAAAATGCTTGTCTCGCCGTCTCGCGCAGTCTCGTATTTATCATTCGCCACCCCTAATATTGCGCCGGACTGAAAAGAAGAGTTCAAAACAATCATGTAGTGTTCCAAAATTATGTCCATAACAGCCACCCCTCAATGAAATGGAAACTTGTTTTTCATCATGCAATACAGTTTAGAAGCAAACTTTGCTTAAAACACACAATGCCTTTCTTAATTCTCATAATATTTTCATTTTACAAATTATCAATTATCAGTTGCGTTATCATAATTCATATTCCGTAAATTAAATACGAAAGAAATAATCAATAACCAGCGATGCAGGAAGTCTTAGTCAGTATTTCAATTTTAATTTTTCTTTTTTTTTCACAAAAGCAGCATACAACTAAAGTAATTGAACAACACCGAAAAAAAACCACTGATATGGGGTACACGAATTCAAAATCTGCAAAACCTTCACATTCTGATGAAAGAAAAGGACATTTATTCAATCTATCACTCTTCTCACGGAGCTAGAACCTTTAATTTAATATGGTTGGGAATTTAGGACTTTGGTCGCTTTCGTGAGTTCTACAGAATTGCTACAGGCGATGTTAAGGGTGTGTATCTAAGTCAGTGGAATGCTTCCAAAATATGTACAAAACAACCACCTCTCAATTGTTTGTTAGGAACTGAGAAAGGTAAGATCAGTTTGATATTAAACGAATTCCTAAATGTCATCCTGACTGTTTCATTGATTGATTTTCTGCAGATTTTGATTTCTTGAGTTCATCCGACGCTAAAAAGAAGATTTAAGGTAGGTAGCAAGATTTCCCTGTTCTTAATATGGCTGACAAAGGATTCATTTAGAAGTTCGCAGTAGATAATAACACAAATTTCTTAGGGTTAATATAAGCTGTCCGCGAGCCATTCTAATTTTTTTTTTTATTGGTAGCTTATTTTCACCGTGGCGTAATGTTTGTATATTGTGGTAGTGAAATAAGTTCGTCGCTTTTTCCTCTTTGAAAAAGCGCTTGTGCCCACTTTAAGCAAGCTTTTAAACTGACAACGTCAAATAAAAGTGAGTTTAATTATGAAGGTGCCTGCTTTTTGTGCGAATAAATCAAACAAGTAAAATTATCTACAGTATCATTTTTTAATTCAAGTAAAACTTGAACACGATGGGAAAAAAAGATTCCCTAATTACGTCATGTAATTTTCTTCGCCGTCTTTATGCGTTCTGTGCGATGCCAGCATTTTGGTACGGTTTTGTATTATCCAGTATTGCTCTGGATTACTGTTAGTGTCTATGTATCGAAATGAACGGTTTTCTAGCTTACGTTACAATGTTTGCTATTCAATGCAATTGGAATATTAGGGGTGGCGAATGGTCTTTCAAAAACTCTGGGTCTCGCAAAATTTTAGTCGAATTTCACGAGTCTCGCAGTATCGTTTTTTAGCGGTTATGTGTGCGTCTCGCAGTCGCGATTTTTATACGAAGCTGCCTCGGAGTCTCGATTTTTCGCAAGGCTAAAGGGGTTCAAAGTCCCGATTCGTTCGTTTATCTCAGGTTTTATAAATAACATCTTCTCTTCACTTGACACGGCATTGAATTTCAATGAAGCAACTTACAAATTTCAGAGAAAAATTTAATCCTAACTTCACCTAAATTGTCTGAATTCCACAAAAAGCTACAAAACCTACCGCAACGTCCGTTTTGGCTCCAGTAAAACAGTTATTTTGTTCTACGATATCATAACGTATAGTGTGTTATAATGGAATTTCCAGTTCCAGCCAATTTGAAGAAGCTGGCAAAAAGGCTACAAAAGCTCGTTCTAGCTCTCAACTAAATCTGGGACCCAAACTTTAAGAGTCTGAATGTCTTGCGCTCGCACGTCAAACCCATTTAAGTCTCGGTCTCGTAATTTAAAATGTCAAAATGTCTCGGGCTCGCAGAAGAAAACGCTTGTCTCGCCGTCTCGCGCAGTCTCGTATTTACCATTCGCCTATGGTTAGCCAAATGTTGCAAAATTCAACAACTTGGACCTTCATATTCAACAACTTATATTTATGTTCAACAACATATATTTATATTCAACATTTTATATTTATATTCAACGATACGCATTTTCTTTCAACTTCAACCCAAATTATTTTCATTCAACAAAAATATTTGTTCAACTTCAACCAAAAATAATATCATTCAACAAAAATATTTGTTCAACTTCAACCGAAAATAATTTCATTCAACAACAATATTTGTTCAACTTCAACCCAGATTATTTTCATTCAACAAAAATATTTGTTCAACTTCAACCAAAAATAATTTCATTCAACAACAATATTTGTTCAACTTCAACCACAATTATTTTTATTCAACAATAAAGTTCCCGGACATTCAAAATAGTCATTCAACAAAATTCCCCGTCCCACCCCCTGAACTACCCCGAACGCTGTCACAAATCCCTAGTGTTTTGGGTACCCAAAACACTGAAAGCGTAAAACTGATGCAAGTGAAATCATCCACAATTCTACTCAAAACCCATTTATCTTCTTACGAAGCTTTGTCTCAATAAATTAAAGCGTTCTTTAGCTTGATATAAACACAATACGTCTCTGAAAATAGTCGCAATTCATAACAGACTGTCTGATCCGAGTCCGCAGTTATAACGACATATAAAACCGAATTCACGCGCCAAAGATCCTTGTATGAACATGCGCTTGGTGCCTATTGATAACCCTTGAAATGCACGTTATTCAAAACGAGAAAGGCGCTTTCTAAACCTCCGATAGTGCGGCGATTAAAATCAATATGCGAACGAACGGCCGTCACGTAATATGCAGGTCTCAAGCTGTGACCGACCTCTGTATGTGTTGCCTGTCGGAAATAAACTCTGGCTTAGACTTGTTTGTCGCTCTTTCCTTTACCATCCCTCCTAGTATATGTAGATTTTGCCGGAATATGATTTTGCCGGAAGTTGAACAAATATTGTTGTTGAATGAAATTATTTTCGGTTGAAGTTGAACAAATATTTTTGTTGAATGAAATTATTTTTGGTTGAAGTTGAACAAATATTTTTGTTGAATGATATTATTTTTGGTTGAAGTTGAACAAATATTTTTGTTGAATGAAAATAATTTGGGTTGAAGTTGAAAGAAAATGCGTATCGTTGAATATAAATATAAAATGTTGAATATAAATATATGTTGTTGAACATAAATATAAGTTGTTGAATATGAAGGTCCAAGTTGTTGAATTTTGCAACATTTGGCTAACCATATTCGCCACCCCTAATATTGCATCGGACTGAAAAGAAGAGTTCAAAACAATCATGTAGTGTTCCAAAATTATGTCCATAACAGCCACCCCTCAATGAAATGGAGCCTTGTTTTCCATCATGCAATACAGTTTAGAAGCAAACTTTGCTTAAAACACACAATGCCTTTCTTAATTCTCATAATATTTTCATTTTACAAATTATCAATTATCAGTTGCGTTATCATAATTCGAATTCCGTAAATTAAATACGAAAGAAATAATCAATAACCAGCGATGCAGGTAGTTTTAGTCAGTTTTTCAATTATAATTTTTCTTTTTTTTTTTCACAAAAGCAGCATACAACTAAAGTAATTGAACAACACCGAGAAAAAACACTGATATGGGGTACACGAATTCAAAATCTGCAAAACCTCCACATTCTGATGAAAGAAAAGGACATTTATTCAATCTATCAGTCTTACCACGGAGCTAGAACCTTTAATTTAATATGGTTGGGAATTTAGGACTTTGGTCGCTTTCGTGAGTTCTACAGAATTGCTACAGGCGATGTTAAGGGTGTGTATCTAAGTCAGTGGAATGATTCCAAAATATGTACGTATATAACAGCAATCCCTCAATTGCTTGTTAGACACTGAGAGAGGTAAGATCAGTTTCAGATTAAACGAATTCCTAAATGTCATCCTGACTGTTTCATTGATTAATTTTCTGCAGATTTTGATTTCTTGAGTTCATCCGACGCTAAGAAGAAGATTTAAGGTAGGTAGCAAGATTTCCCTGTTCTTAATATGACTGACAAAGGATTCATTTAGAAGTTCGCAGTAGATAATAACACAAATTTCCTAGGGTTAAACTCTCCATCTGCCTTTCTCATTTTATTTTTATTGGTAGCTTATTTTCACCGTGGCGTAATGTTTGTATATTGTGCTAGTGAAATAAATTCGTCGCTTTTTCCTCTTTGAAGAAGCGCTTGTGCCCACTTTAAGCAAGCTTTTAAACTGATGACGTAAAATAAAAGTGAGTTTAATTATGAAGGTGCCTGTGTTTTGCGCGAATAAATCAAACGAGTAAAATTATCTACAGTATCATTTTTTTATTCAAGTAAAACTTGAACACGATGGGAAAAAAAGATTCCCTAATTACGTCATGTAATTTTCTTCGGCGTCTTTATGCGTTCTGTGCGATGCCAGCATTGTGGTACGGTTTTGTGTTATCCAGTATTGCAGTGGATTACTGTTAGTATCTATGTATCAACATGAACGGTTTTCTAACTTACTTTACAATGTTTGCTATTCAATGCAATTGGAATATAAGGGGGTGGCGAATGGTCTTTCAAAAACTCTGGGTCTCGCAAAATTTTAGTCGAATTTCACGAGTCGCTCAGTATCATTTTTTACCTCATGGTATGTACTTCATACCATGAGGTATAGTGATGGTTGGATTGGTCACTCCATTCCCGTTAGACAACTAATTTATGCATTAAATCCGCATTAAACATGAATTAAACACCTTTCCCCCTGTCCCCCATACCGTAGGTTTGGTTTTGTCACAAAGTCGTGTTATTGTTTTATGTTCATATACGTGGGGGGAGGGGGTGGGACAAACGTGGCAGTACATGTTTACAACATGGCGTCTGTTGTGTCGAGCCCGAAGCAAAAATTGTCAAGGCGAGTTTTCCTTCCTTTCGCTCCATCTTTGATCAAAGTACACTTTTGAAGACCTCAAAAACGAACAGGAAATGTGCTCAAGAAAGCTCGAGTGGAAAGAAATGGGTTTTAAAGTCTTAGAGGTTACGATGTCTCCAAGATACATTTGGACGACGAGGTATAGAATGCACAAAACGAACTATTCGGAATGAATGCTTTATGGTCTGGGGAAAAAGGTAAGCTGCCCTCCTTCTACTGTATTGCATTTTGAATTTTCTGAAAATACTCGCAGGAACTATGATTTAAAATTAAATGCGCTTTTAATATTTAGCAATTCGCTAGGAAGCTGTTCGGAAAATGTCACATAACAAAGGAGATCGATGAAGCTTTCGTCAAGTTCCCCTCTCGCTGGGACTTAAGAGTCCCTGTCCATAAATATGGAAAATAACTCGGCAAGGGTCGAAAATCCGATTTCGCTCATATTCCTATGGTAGATAGGCTAGGGCATGACAAAAACTACTGGATAGTCTTTTTGACAAAATATCCTTTTATTTCAAAGAAATATGCAAATTACCAAAGTCCGTTAAAATCGTCATTTGACGCACTATTTTATTAAACAAGTTTGAGAGCCTCGCATGCAAAACCACATCATTCTTCCGTCTTTAACACACTCAAATATTTTTGTGCAATGTTTAATTGTGTACTGGGTTGATTTTAGGGAATGTTGCGGTTTTTGTTGGGTGCAAAATAATTAAATTTCGAAGACATGTATTTCATTCACTTAAAAGTACTTCGTAAAAATAATTGATTTTCACCATGTGCGAAACCTTCAAATGGATTAAGCTTCTAGTGGTTGAATCGCAGAAGGATGGTCTACAGATTCCTGTAAAAATTTCTTTGGCCAAATGATTGTGAGCGACGCAAGAGCTTTTCAAAGTACGTTAAAAATGCAGATATTTGACCATCCGTCGTCAAATTTCAATCTACGGGCTAGACATATATTTTAGCAAGCGCCACATGTCTTGAGCTATATTAAGTTGAAATAGACACAGAGCTGATAATTTCGAAATGTTCTAACCTTATTTGCTGTAAAAGGCAGGTCCAAAAGCCGATTTGACGTGTTTCTGTCAACATTCGTCGCACATAAAGCAGAAGTTTGCTTTTGTTTACACAACGTCCGATGTACATCGCCAACTGTCGACTTATCTAGTGGTCGAATACCATGAATCTCTGACCCTCTTTCGACACATATGATCACCACTACATCTAAGTCAAAAACGGCTAAGTGATTTGTAGATAGTTGCTTGCTTTGCACTACACCAAAATATTACGTTTGATCATCGCTTGATCTCTTGCTGCTTGAATCCTAGCCCACAGCGGTTCCTTATTTGTTCGTCACGCAATGCTGTCATCCGATTTTAGGGGGTAGGGCTAGGACAATTTCTAACCTAATACGTAAGGCTCCGTAAGGCTCGGAACCAAAGGAAGCACACAATCTTGTTGAGTAGGAAGAGACTAAATTAAGCAATGAAAAGAATGAATAGTTAACCATTGCCCGTTTTGTCATCTTTTACTAGACAACCGCCACCTACCCGCCCTGCGTAAACACTGCAACGCTAAACCCTGTACCTAGGTCTTTTCACGCTGTGCAATTATTATTGGTTTACATATAATACATTGGGCTACCCTCGGGGAAATGGGAGGTGGCTGCTTAATAGGGGTTGGCCGCTTAATAGAGGTTGGTGTGCCTTGAATATTTTTTCACCATCGGGCTATAAATTTCTTAGTGAACATGGAGTCAATTCAAGACAATCATTATAGACGTCATCCTCGGAGACGCAGGGCCAGTTATTGGGAGCGGGGAAAAGTCTAAACGGGTGAGAAGACCCGTTTACACTTTTTCCCTACCCCCACTAACTGCCCCTCGGTCTCCGAGAATGACGGCTATCATGATTGTCTTGAATTGACTCCATGTTTACTAAGAAATTTAGCTAAATTTATAGCCCGATGGTGAAAAATATTCAAGGCACACCAACCTCTATTAAGCGGCCAACCCCTATTAAGCAGCCACCTCCCATTTCCCCGAGGGTAGCCCAATGTATTATATGTAAACCAATAATAATTGCACAGCGCGAAAAGACCTAGGTACAGGGTTTAGCGTTGCAGTGTTTACGCAGGGCGGGTAGGTGGCGGTTGTCTAGTAAAAGATGACAAAACGGGCAATAGTTAACTATTCATTCTTTTCATTGCTTAATTTAGTCTCTTCCTACTCCTCCTACCCCTACCCCCTAAAATCGGATGACAGCATTGCGTGACGAACAAATAAGGAACCGCTGTGGGCTAGGATTCAAGCAGCAAGAGATCAAGCGATGATCAAACGTAATATTTTGGTGTAGTGCAAAGCAAGCAACTATCTACAAATCACTTAGCCGTTTTTGACTTAGATGTAGTGGTGATCATATGTGTCGAAAGAGGGTCAGAGATTCATGGTATTCGACCATTAGATAAGTCGACAGTTGGCGATGTACATCGGACGTTGTGTAAACAAAAGCAAACTTCTGCTTTATGTGCGACGAATGGTGACAGAAACACGTCAAATCGGCTTTTGGACCTGCCTTTTACAGCAAATAAGGTTAGAACATTTCGAAATTATCAGCTCTGTGTCTATTTCAACTTAATATAGCTCAAGACATGTGGCGCTTGCTAAAATATATGTCTAGCCCGTAGATTGAAATTTGACGACGGATGGTCAAATATCTGCATTTTTAAGGTACTTTGAAAAGCTCTCACGTCGCTCACAATCATTTGCCCAAAGAAATTTTTACAGGAATCTGTAGACCATCCTTCTGCGATTCAACCACTAGAAGCTTAATCCATTTGAAGGTTTCGCACATGGTGAAAATCAATTATTTTTACGAAGTACTTTTAAGTGAATGAAATACATGTCTTCGAAATTTAATTATTTTGCACCCAACAAAAACCGCAACATTCCCTAAAATCAACCCAGTACACAATTAAACATTGCACAAAAATATTTGAGTGTTTTAAAGACGGAAGAATGATGTGGTTTTGCATGCGAGGCTCTCAAACTTGTTTAATAAAATAGTGCGTCAAATGACGATTTTAACGGACTTTGGTAATTTGCATATTTCTTTGAAATAAAAGGTTATTTTGTCAAAAAGACTGTCCAGTAGTTTTTGTCATGCCCTAGCCTATGTACCATAGGAATATGAGCGAAATCGAATTTTCGACCCTTGCCGCGAAATTGAGAATTTGTCTGATTTTTACAGGCAGGCACTCTTAAATGCCACAACTGTGACAAGCTATAGGGATTGAACACAACTGCCAAACAAATGCTCAATACAATATACGCCAATTAACAAATATCATAACAAATACAAAATATCAAACAACAAATAAATGCCAAACAGCTGATCTGTTACCTGCTGAATGACCACCTGAAATACACCAAGGTCAGGAGCAATTGATTATCAAAGGTAATCCTACAATACCCGAGCAGTTTGAAAATCAAAATAAAACACCAGTTCAGTTGTCAAGTAATTGTCAGTACAGAAATGCAGATAAAAATGTGAATGTATGGGATTCTGAGCTACCATTGTCTCCCATACTCAGTTTAGAATGACACGTGAAAGAGAACCCTACAGAATTTCTTACGAAATGGTTACCAGACTTTCTAATGGCAAAAAAAAAAAAAGAAAAAAAACATTGTCGGTGAAATTATACATTAGAAATTAATGTCACGAAATGCTCCAAGCTGAGGGCTATGTTGTGTGAATACCATCGTTGTCATTTCTTAGAGTGATATAGACGTTTAAAATTCATGATTTTCTCAAAGAAGTATTTCATTAGACAAAGTTTAAGTTTGTGTATTTTTTGAACAAGGACTCCAAAGCATAAAACTTGCCTTTGTTTTGTATGATAGCTGAAGGTAATATTTTCAGAAAATTAAGGCAGCTCCAAATGAAAATGTATCATTTTTTGAGCAGAATCATATCACTGAGTGGAGATATGGAGTCAAATCCTGGTCCTGCAAATGAGTATTACATATCAGTACCTTTTATATCACCCACAAATTCTGTCTGTTTATTAGAATTCAGATTGTCTCAGTTAGGCAGAACTGCACTTGATGTTGAAGGAGGTGGTGATTGCTTTTTTAGGGCTCTATCACATCAACTCTATGGAAATCCTAATAGTCATTTCTATGTGCGCAGTGTTGGCATTCAGTATTTAGTGAATCACCCTGAGCAATTTTATAGAGAGTAAAACTGAGCATTCTTGGCAAGGTTATTTGGAAAGGATGTCATGTCAAGGAACATGGGCTGATGCTATCATAATTCAAGCTGTTGCCAATTGTCTTAATTTATCAATTCATATTGCTGAATCAAATCCAACTTTTTCTCCAGTTACTGTTGTTGAACCAGTGAATGTTACAAATGGCCTAAACATTTACATTGGACACCTAAATGAATTTCATTATGTTTCCATAGTAGAAAACAGAACAATGGAGATAAGAGACAACAGCAAACAAACAAAGAAATGCAAATGAAAACAAACCAGTTGATAACAGTGAAAAACGTAAGGTGTACAGAAGAAAATACATGAGAGAATACATGAAAGACAGAAGAGCTGATGATAACTTTGGAATAAATGAGAATCAAAAACGAGTACAAGGCTGCAACATTAATAGCAAAACATCTAGGAACAAGAAACACCAGGCTGCTAAAAGAACAACATTGAACCCAGAACATGTCAGAGAAATTAAGCAGCGCTCCTTCAGAAAACGAAAATCAGACAACCCGCAGCACATAAGGCAAATAACCAAACAGTCGGTAAGAAAAAGACAAAAGGCTGAGGTTCTGGCAGGTGTATCACTACTAACATGTAGCAGTCATGAGTTGCAGCCACAAGAAAACAAGTACGATGCAATTTCTATGATAAATTTGTTTTACAAAAACGTTGCATGTGGCCCAGAATATGTATGCACTTGATGTGACCAATTGTGGTTCAAGTGCTCTGTAGTGAGATGTGATCCAAACAAATATAGGGCATGTTCACTAGACATTGTTGAGTCCTGTCTTACTGGTTTTAAAAGTGTCAATGACACTGAATCGATCTGCATGACTTGCAATAAAAGAAAAAAAAGTCTAAAAAAAGTCTGAAAAAGCAATTGTCTAACTTGCAATAAAAAAGGTCTAAAACAAGGCAGGTTACCCATCTGTTCTAAAGCCAATAAGATGGGTTTTCCTTATAAGCCTAATGTATTGAATTTCACATCACTAGAAGAGCGACTAATATCACCTCGTATACCTTTCATGCAAATCCGTGAACTATCTAGGGGTGGTCAATTGTCTATTCATGCAAACATTGTCAATGTGCCAAGTGATGTAAATTCGAGTGTTCATTGTCTCCCAAGGCCAAGAAGCAAATCACAGACCATTCCAATAAAACTTAAAAGGCGACTTGGTTACAAGCATCACTGTCAGTTTCAGATTGTCAGACCTAAGAAAGTATTAAATGCAGCCAAATATCTTGTAGACACTAGTGAATTATTTAAAACTGAAGGCATAAAAGTGCAAAATGCATGGGTAGATGGCATAACTTCGCAACCCGTGAAGAGTGGGGTGAGTTTGTTCAAAACCCTAACACATCCAGTGCTGATGTGCAAACTAATGAAATCTTCACAAATTGTCAAAACAATATTTGCACTGCTGATGTTCATAATCCAGACAGAGAAAAAGACACTAAAAGGATTACCAGTGTTTCCTGTCAAAATGTTATGTAAATATTAGATGAAGACCTTACACGTATTTCTATAAACATGCTCAACTAATGGCTGCTTATTAACATGATGCACCTTACAAATGCAACACTTCTTAGTTCCAAAAGAGGCAAAGGACAGCACTTCATAGAATAATTACCACATACCACGAGGTAGCTCGAAGGAGCCTTTGATTAGATGTAGGGATGACTGAAGTGAGTGACTATCATGTTTTCTCTCCAAAGCAAACCTTATTATTGTAGTGAAAGGTCAGGCGTGTGATTTGTAAATCGCAGCTAAAGACAACCGAAGGCATTGTTTTCTATATCGATGCAGCCCAGTAGCTATCGCCCAGAGGTGTTCACGAATGTTCAAGAGCGCCACTGTTTTTTCTGTTAAAGTTCCCCTCAACAGCAGCACCTAATGTGTCAAAAACTGCATTTCTAAAATTACGAGAACATTGAATAAAAACATGTTCCAGTGCTGCTTTCGAGAGAAACTTTTAAAGAAAACAATGGAGCTCTTAGACATTAGGGAATGCTGTTGGTGTGTAACGGCAAGAATGATAAAAGCAAGCTGCGGAAAGCTACTACATAGTTGCATATTATTAAACGAAAGGGCTGATGAGTAATGGCTCTAAACATCACGCACCCTGCATTGACTTAAAGCATTCACCGTTAACGTCATGTGAGCATTTTTTTTGTATTTTTTTTCTTAGAGATTTGGGGCTCTTACGTAATGGAATCTTTGAAGGTTGTGTTTGTCATCATTTTGGGCCTGTCTTCAGGTATGGAGTGTGCATAATCTATTGAGAGACTAGGGGTGTGAGTCAAACAGTAAGGAATCTTGTTCATTGATGTTATTTCTCTGACCGGTTTCACCTAATAACTGCAAACGTTATCAGGAAACAGATTACTGGAAGGAATTTAATTTTTCTCTCTGATGCAAATCACGCCCTTGTAATGTTGGGAGCAATGAAATATTACCACAAAAACAACGTGTCTGATCAAGGTAAACTCCTGCCTACAAAAATGACCAATCATGATCATCTTCTCTAGTGACGTCAGTATGTGCATATGACCGTCACGTGTTCAAACCGAGCCTCCCTGTTCCACGCCGTCGACTTGGCTTCATGCCAGCTCTTCCACCCTGCCTTATATTTCTCTTTCTCAACAATGGACTTCGTTCCGGGGGAGTACTCCCAGAATAATCAGCTGGGGGTGTGCAGCCCGCTTCCCAAAACCCTCACCCTATTTATGACCAAAATCTGCAATTATCCATGCCCTATTTATGACCTGACCAAGTTTGATACCCTATATATGGCCGTTGTGGCTGGCGCAGTTGCGCTAAACATAATTTATAAAGGGCTTTTGTTGCTAGTCTTATCGAAAAAATTTTTAAAAAATTTTAAAAAATTTAATTAGCTTCTTCTAAAAAACAGAGCAGAGTGCTAAAACCATACCCTATTTAAGACCAAAATGGCCAAAATCGACACCCTATTTATTACCAAAACGGCTGAAAAACCGTGCCCTTTGGGGCCGCACATACCTATATAGTCCATATAAGGGCGTACCCCCCCCCCGGGACTTCGTTCCCCCTCTCGCCTTCTGTTGTCCCCTCCAACGCTGTTAAACAGTCACTAACACCCTCTCTCCTGAGTAAAAAAGACAAAACAAATCTCTTGAGATTTGGAGTCATAAAAGTGGCCAATTTCAAGTGTTTCCATATCCATTATGACCCAAAACTGCTTTACTTAAGAGAATGGTTTTACACAATCCGCAGCCCGGCCATACTAAGACGAAGGTATACATTTTCCAATTCAATATAAGATTGTGACATATTCTGATATTTCTTTTCAGCTTATTCGATGAGGCCTTTTCGCAGACTGCATTTACACTCAGCTGATTCCCAAGTTAAAGGTTTGCATTTTGTTTCATTGGACGTTCCCGTCATGTTCGTGTCCTAAGCATCCTTCCAAAACTAATCCAGAACAGATCACTTGATGTATGCTCTGTCCTTACAAAACCTCTCGTTGCACCCGTTTATAAACAAAAAAACAAAAAGATACAAACAGTGATCGTAACATTCGATAAGTATTTTTGAAATTGAAAATAACACATTTTTCTTCACTTCAGCCTTTGATGGTGGCTACTCTGATTGGTCAGCTTGTTCTGAGTGTAGTGTGACGTGTGGAGGAGGAACACAGACATTTATAAGGACCTGTGTGCCATTGGACGGTGTAGACTGCAGTGAACCAAACGAAAAAACAGAACCATGCAATGAACAAGAATGCCGTAAGTGCTTTTTACATCAATTGCATTAGCTTTTTTTTTGTTCTTACAATGAATTACTTTCATATTAAATTTTCATGAAATTTACCTCAAAAGGCTGGTTAATTTAAATTGCTCCACTTTGGGAAGAGTCATCTCCCTTTTAGAGAGTAAAAAATAGTTTTCCAGTTGATAAAATGCAAGGAAAGTAAGAGCGGGAAATTCCAAGATTTACATTTCGGTATTTTGACTGTTGGTCATCAAACTACTGAAAATCAACCCAATGAAAAGGTTTCTGGCAGAAAAAAAATTTATCAGGTTACAAAGAGGATCGGAAATTTGAAGTTATTATAATAAGTGTCACTCAGAAGTCCGATCTAAATAGGTTATTCTTTTGTAAATAAATCCACTTAAGTTGTTCTCGCAGTCAAGATGAAAAAGTATCCAATTTATAACGTTAACGTAGTTACTTTTCTTGCAACGTGCTCGATTTCAAATATTATTCTTTCCTTCTTTTAGCTGTTGACGGCGGCTACACTGATTGGTCGATTTCTGAGTGCAGTGTGACGTGTGGAGGAGGAATACAGACACTCACAAGAACCTGCACCAATCCCCCGCCGTCTAACGGTGGAAAGGACTGCAGCGGATTAGGTCTAGCGAAAAAGACAATTTCTTGTAACGAACAAGAATGTCGTAAGTATTTTTTTGGAACAGTTACAGGCTCTCTTCAGTTTATCTTAATCTATTGTATCTTTTAAAATGAATGAGGACTCTCTTTTTCTTTAGCCCTTATCGATTATTACGTGTAACAGTCAACGTCTCGTTAACGATTTGTTGTACAAGTGTGAACTGAAAATAGAGAAACGAGGCAGTGGGTGATTTGACTGAAGAAATATCAAGACAACGTTGGAAGGAAGAAGCATTAAATGAAGACCAAACTTTGAAATTGTATTAATCGAAAACACCGAGAAATTTTGTGTGTTTCTTTTCATGCATTAAGACGTAATACTTTTGATATTGCAGCCGTTGACGGACGGTATTCTGATTGGTCGGAGTGCTCGGAGTGCAGTGTGACGTGTGGAGGAGGAACACAGACACTGACAAGAACCTGCACCAATCCCCCGCCATCTAACGGTGGAAAGAACTGCGATGGACCAGCCCAGAAGACAGCCCCGTGTAATGAAGTAAATTGCCGTGAGTATTATTGGAAATAATTGGTAACACTCATTTATGACATTTAATTTCTGTGGGATGTTGAATGACATGGTCGAAGTGTCAGGAGAAGCACGTGGGCTATATATAGCCAATGCATTATTGAAATGGGTTTAACCCCAGCTTTCATCGTCTTCTTTGGAGAGCAACTGGTTGCTGTTGTTATTTTTTATTAAAAAATTCTAAATCTAAGGCAAAACTTTCAAATAGTTTTGTTGTAAAATATGGTTCGCGTCACCGTGAGGAGCGGATATTTTTTTGGGAATGTTTTTAATAATAAATAAACTTGCGCAAGTGATTTTATAAGAGACGCTTCATTTTTTTATACTTCAGCATATCTTGTTTAACCTTCACTTGATAACCACTGCTCTGTATGTGCATACATACTATGCTGCATTGCTCTGCATTCACACTGTATTGCACTGTTTTGCCTTGGCTTGCCCTCCACAGTACGGTGCACATTGCTTTGTTTGACTACATCTATCCTTCTTCATGTAAAGCTCTCTTAGAGAAACTAAATTTGTCTGTCCCTACGGAAGATGTTTCTCTCGTAAACATTCAATAAGATTCTTAGGCCTGTATCACGACCGTTTTGCCTTGGCTTGCCCTCCGCAGCAAGGTGAACATTGCTTTGTGTGACTAAATCTATCATTCTTCATGTAAAGCTCACTTAGAGAGACCAAATTTGTCTGTCCCTACGGAAGATGTTTCTCTGGTAAACATTCAATAAGATTCTTAGGCCAGTATCTCGACACTGAACAATTTTAAAAATAACATTAGACAAAACGACCTTATTGTTTTCATTGAGGGCATGTGCACAAAGTGTGTTGTGTGTACGTATTTGAGGAATTTATATACATATAGTCACAAACACTTTTATCATGATTGTAAATACATTAATACGTTTTACGTTCTTACCTTAGAACAATTTTAGCATGTGTAAAAATTTATATCTCTTATTCATTTATTTTTGTTATTGTTTGTGTCCACAATTAGTTATTTAAGCTAAATACTCAGACACTTAGATAAAGTTCGTTCATTCAATCGTTCATTCATTCTATAACCACAATCACCATTACCTTTTATCGCCACAGCACCTCCTTGTACTGCAGGACTTGACATTGGGATCATTCTCGACAAATCAAACAGCATTGGAAAAGAGAACATGAAAAAAGCTATTGAATTCTTGAAGAAACTGGCTGGTGAGTTCAATCCTTCGCCAGAAGCTGATCACTTTGGTTTAATCACATTTAACAACGAGGCCAACTTGGTGTTTAACTTCAACCAGTACCAGAATAAGGCTGCCCTTTTACAGAAAATAGCCGAAGAGCCAACAGACTTGGACGGACAAACTCGCACCGATCTGTCGCTGATAAAGGCGAGGGACGAGCTGTTTACCGAAGCAGGAGGAGACAGACCCGACAAACCAGATATCCTGTTCATTTTCACGGATGGTAAACCAACTCATCCCGAAAAGAACCACTTTAATTTTACAGCATTTTTTGAAGAAATTGCAAAAGATTTCAAGGTGAGTATCTGCAGTGCAGTGCAGTGCTGTGAGGTGCTGTGAGGTGCAATGCTGTGCAGTGCTGTGCAGTGCTATGCAGTGCAGTGCTGTGAGGTGCTATACAGTGTACTGCTGTGCAGTGCTATGTAGTGCTATGCGGTGCAGTGCTGTACAATGCAGTGCTGTGCGGTGCTGTGAGGTGCTGTGCAGTGCAATGCGATGCTGTGCAGTGTGGTGCTGTGTAGTGCGGTGCTTTGCTTTGCTTAGCTTTGCTGTGCTGTGCTGTGCTGTGCTGTGCTGTGCTGTGCGGGACAGTCCTGTACAGTGCTGTTCATTACTACATCATCCATTTATCTTTCATCATCTCTTTGTGCGTCTGCAACCCAGCCTTTTTATTTCTAATCATATATACAGCGTGCACTACAACTTTTGTCCTTTCTAACAGGCAAAGGATATTTATACAGCAGTAGTGGGGATTGGTAAAGGAATAAACTTCGAGACTCTTCGTCAGATTGCAGGTGCTAATAACCCTGTAATTCGGGTGGATAACTTTTCCAAACTCATGGGAGAGATTCTGGTTATCAAATCAAAGGCTTGTTCTGGTGAGTGGTCAGAGAAAGTTGCCGGCGATTCTGGTTTTTTTGAGCCACTTGCTGTTTGGTCCCTAAATTAAGGTCTATTTTCAAATTACACCCTGTGTTTTTTTTACTTGCGGTTACTCAAATAACCATCTCTTTTTTTTTTCCCCTTTTCCCGAAAAAAACCCCTCGATTTTTCTACAGAATTAACGAGGGTTTTCTGTCCATTAATGAAAATATTGAAATTATGTACCTTTAATGAATATGAAAAGGTGATAAGATTGCCTTTGAGTAAAAGACTCAGCTGTTTTTTATTTTGTTTTGCAGATTAAAGAAGTTTGTCGTTCAAAACCCAATGTTTGAGATGAACGGCGTAAACAAGATTCGGGCTTGTTTGTTTGTTTCTTATTTCAGCTTCTTTGTAGAGAATAGTATGACAGTAAATATATCTTAAAACTTTGAAAAATACACAATTTAAGTAATAGGTCAAAATGACTAGGTATTTTATTTCGGTGTTTTTTCTGGTGCTGATTTGAGCTCAAAGACGTCTGCATCATATTGAGCAGAATATAACCACTTGACTACATCTTTAGTCTAGACCATGATAAAATTTCTTAATATTGATATAATTTTGGATCAGGGATAAAATGACAAAAACCTAGTGTTAAAAGGTAGAAGTGATTTCAGTTTATATCATAACTGAGGTTTATCAGAACCCTGTGCACCAATAAACGACAGGTTTAGCAAGTGCTTTGTGTTAAATAAATTACTGTAAGTTGGCTTGCAACATGGATTTACTGCTGGTTTTATAAAAAGTTTCCGTTTTATTTGCAATATGTGTTGTTTATTTACAATGTCCTCAGTTACACTGCTATACCCCGTATAACGTAAATCCACATGGCTAGATAGCAAATTATTATACTTACTATTTGCCCTTCATCGTTGCGTCTTAGTAGATTTCTAGTCGGAATCTCGATATTTCCGGCCGTGCGACATTTTCGGGCGAAAGTTTACAACAAGAGTTATCACTCGAAAATATCGCGTCGTCCCGACTGGCTGCCCCTGGGATTCGGAGGATGAATCTGCTCTGTAATTGACCAAAGTGTTCTCGCTTGAGTTGACATTTAGCATTTATATCCCCATGTCCCCAGTTTAGTGGCGCACGCTACGCACGGCATACTGATAACAGCCACCCTTACTTTTGTTGTTGTGTGTACAAACCTTTATCCACAAAAACATGCCTGTTGTGCTGCCGGATTTTGTCTCGCTCCTTATTTTCGTACGGGAAAGATAAGTAGACAAAACATTTGTGCCTTAAACTCTTCAACCGTATGAATAGTTTGCCTCAGGTGATTCACATGAAGTTTCACCCAGCCCTATAATAGACCACAGGAATTTTGATAGAGCTTCCATCGCGAAAATTGTCTTCTCTAATAATTATCATTGTTGCTTCGTGCGACTGCTGGGGCAGTAAACACGCAATCTCTCCTACACTTTGATGGCAACTTATGCCCTCATTGATAGCTATTGATGTGAGCTGATGTACTCCTCAAAGAAAACAGCCCTCCTCTTTCCCACACAGTTCACATGTCACACTGTTATACATACTAATTTAGGCCACAGCTGCAGTTTTCCTGTTACTACATCTATCAGAATGGAAATCTGCAAAGTGTTTCACACCCAACAGCGTAAGAAAATCGTCCGTTTTTGAAACAAGGTTCACACATAAAGGAGACCTCCCCCGCGTTTTCAGCTATGTTTTTTAAACTCCCACGCACGTTTTTACCCGCGGGGAACATTTCTAAAGAAAATTACTGAACCAAGAACCAAGAAGATCAAGGTTAAGTGTATTTCAAAATTAACATTTAGCTAGCTATTTCCTTCCGTTAGGTGTACCGCAACATCACGGAAATTATTTCCGGCCAGCAGGAACAAACGAGGGAAAATCGGACGTTTATGGCTTCTCGCTTTGCCTCCCAAACATAAAGGAAAATCCGCTTTTTTATGTCTTAGAAAATCACTCAACGTAGCATACCGCCAGCTGCGATAATTCTATTCATCAAATTGTTGCTTGTCGTGTTTCCAAAACTCGGAATTTTAATGGTCGCGCTTCGATGAAAGTGAGAATTGCAATCATTTGAACCAAAACCATTAATTTTGTCCCAAAAACTACATATGGAAACCTCATCGAGTCCAGAGATCGAACACAGAAGTTTTATTAAAGCTGAAATTTCGATGAGCTTTAGAGTTCGTGACATATTTTTGTAGTTTCATGGTCTTGTTGACAATTTTAATTTGTTTTCACTTATTGCGGGGGCATCCCGGCCCGGTAAACACGATTCCCCTGCCTATTGATAGCAAGTGATGTCCTAATTTTCTAGCTATCTCTATCGCTTTTATCGCAATGTGAGTGAAATCTTGATTAAAGACAAAAATTAAATCAGTATGCTGCTAAAGCTAACCAACCGAATGAAAAACCGGCGAAACGTTTCTAACAGTAATCACACGCGATGGAAAATTGTCCATTTATACAGCTTGCAGAGTTTCATTTCACAGCTACTTAAGCTGTGTATATAAACAAATAAATAAATAAATAAATAAATATACATTTATATAGCGCCATTTTCCACTAATTGTCCATGGCGCTTTACAATACTTTAAAATTAAAATCCTAATTCTTTAAAAACCTAAAATCCTAAATCCTAAAAGTTAAAATCCTAAGAATTAAATACGCTATATAATACAATTAGGCTACAAATAAAAAGTAAAAACTATAAATCAAATGCACGCTTAAAAAGATAAGTCTTAAGATTAGCCTTAAAAACTGCCTCTGATGATGAAACTCTGATCTGGAGGGGTAGTTTATTCCATAGCCTTGGTGCCGCCACGGAAAAAGCCCTTTCACCATACGTTTTAAGATTTGCTCTAGGCTCATCAAGCAACCTGTTGTTTGAAGATCTTAGTGTCCGACCAGAAATGTTAAATCGCAGTAGGTCTCTAATGTAATCAGGGGCCAGTCCATTCAGAGCTTTGTAAGTTAACAACAATATTTTGAAAATAATCCTAAAATGAACTGGCAACCAATGTAAGCTCCTTAGTATTGGTGTAATGTGTTCCTGCCTTCTAGTCAAGGTAACAAGGCGAGCTGCTGAGTTCTGTACAAGCTGAAGTCTATTAATCAGATACTTTGGGAGACCGTACAGTAGGGCGTTACCATAGTCCAAACGCGATGTTATGTAAGCGTGAACAATGGTCTCAGTAGTACTCTGGGATAGGTATCGCCTAATTTTAGCTGTACTACGAATGCGGAAAAATGCGCTCTTGCAGGTTATTTTAACGTGTTCTTTGAAATCCAAACATTGATCGAATGCAACTCCTAAATTCCTGGCCTGTTTAATAGACTTGATTACTTCATCACCAACTCGTATATAGTCGAGGGGTGGTCGTGGACGATATTTAGAACTAATAACCAAAAGTTCAGTCTTATCCCGATTTAACTTAAGTTTGTTGCGCAGCATCCAGTCCCCAATGTCCTTAACACATAATTCTACTGCCATCTTTGAGCTTGATAGATGATTAGGGCAGTTGGACGTAAACGACAAGTACAACTGTGTGTCATCTGCATAGAGATGAAACGGTATGCTGTGCTTTCTGGCTATGTCACCCAGCGGACTTGTATAAAGGGAATACAACAAGGGTCCCAGTACAGAACCCTGTGGTACCCCGTAGGGTAAATTCTTCTTTGACGATTCAATTCCATTGACAGAAACAAACTGTTCGCGTGAGTGAAGATACGAATGAAACCAATTAAGAGCAGTGTTCCTAATACCAAAGCGATTCTGTAGTCTAGATAACAAAATCGAATGATCGACAGTATCAAACGCAGCCGATAAATCGAGCAATAGTAATATAACCGATCTGTTATTGTCAATAGCCTTCAAAATATCATTTTGAACTCTCACAAGCGCAGTCTCTGTACTGTGATGAGATTTATATGCCGACTGAAATTCTTCTAATAAGCCTTCATTATCATTAAGGTGGTCCATTAATTGTGCTGCAACTGCTTTCTCTGTAACTTTGGATAGAAAATATAAATTCGAGACAGGACGAAAGTTCGAAAATAGTTCATGATCAGCTCCACTCTTTTTCAACAACGGCTTCAACATGGCAACCTTGAATCTATCAGGTACTTGGCCACTTGTAAGAGACAAGTTAACTATACGAGTGATCATTGCAAGCAGATAATGACGGCACCCTTTGAACACTGAAGATGGAATTGGATCAAGTGTACAGGACTTTGAACACAGGTGATTCACAAAACCAGATACGACCTCCTCAGTGACCAGTTTAAATTCACTTAGCAGCTGACCAGCTAGACAGCTTTCAGACTCAGCATTGCATGAAGTAACTTGACCGTCATTCAGAGTTCCATCAACTTTGTCAAGATCATTGCGGATTTTAACAATTTTGTCACTAAAATATTCAACGAATGATTCGGACAGAGAACAGTTATTAGGCCCAGATAGATAACGCTGGACTGGATTGGAGTGCAGAAGCTTCTCTATTGTCTTAAAAAGAAGTCCAGAGTTCCCTGAGTTTTCCTGGATCACTGATGAATAAAATGTGTGCTTCGCGGAGGCAATCATGTCATTAACAACACTGTTCTGAAACACATACCGTTCTCTATCTGCAGGTAATCTTGTACGTCGCCAGTTACGTTCGAGCTTCCTCCTTATGTTCTTTTGAACACTAATGTCAGTTGAATACCAAGGCGCACAAGGACGAAGAACTACCTCACGGATCCTTTCGGGGGCATACACATCAAGGGTGGACTTCAAGACCCGATGATAGGAATCAACTAACGAATCCAAATCACGCCGTGATTCGTCAAACAAGGACGAATTCATGATAGTGTCATTGAATTCAGCATAATCAATCGAACGCAGCTTCCGGTGGCGAATAGTTCTTGTTGGAAATTGTGGTTTGTGCAATAATAAATGCATAAAAATAGCGTAATGATCAGAAATCAAAGGGTCATGAACCATAACATTGTCTATAAGTTTACACTGATTTCTAGTAATGATTAAATCCAAGACATGACCACCTGTGTGAGTCGGCGTAGTCACCCATTGTTTCAGCTCGAAAGATGCTATTAGGTCACAAAAATGCAATGCGTTGACATTACGCGAAGAATCCACATGAAGATTAAAATCACCGACAATTATATATATTATATAATATAAGTATATAATTGCGATGATCAAATATGTCTTCATATCCTTCTCCGCAGTTCAAATATATAATCTTTCATATATTCACTTGAATAATCACACCCGAAGGAAATTCGTCCATTAATGGCTTCTCGCTTTGCCTCCCAAACATAAAAGAAAATTCGGACCGGCGCCTTTGCGTGGGATAGAAAATCATTGAACCTTGCCCACAGCTTATCACAATAACTATAGTTATTAAGAGGCGCTGCGCCTAAGAAACGACCGATGATTTCCGGCTAAAAAATAAAATCGGCCGAGTTTTATCTCCCAAGTGGAGGTTACCGAATACTATTTAAAAATGAATTTCTTTTGTGTCAGTTTCGCTTTAAACCAAAAATATCGAGCCGCAAACTTTCTCCGTCTGATAGCAGCAAAATCAGGCCGAAAATAAGCCCCGCAAAAAACTGTTCAGAAACTACTATCGCAACGCAAAATAATGAGAAAACTACACAGTGTTGAAGAAAAAGGCCTTTTAATGCAATATCATTCGATAAACATCAAAAAACTGCCGAAGCGATTGAAAAATAAAGTTTCAAATATTGCATACTAAATTAGATGCAGCGTTGGAGCTGATTTTAAAATAATTATTTCTCAAAAGTTCAACGCTTTTGAAAGCAATCAAAGTGATGAATCAGACATTGGAGGGATATATATCACGTTTCTGGAAAAACATTCTTCGGCCAAAGTATATTGACCTTGTACAAAGCGTTCAAAGTTACCGTGTTTACCGTTATCCTGCTACTTCGGCGAAACACCTCTTTTGTCAATACGGCCGTGGATAGCGTGTTAAACGCCACTTTAAACCTTGCTAGGCATTCAAAGACCATCCTAAGTAGAAGGACGTAGAATTAAAAGAGAAAGGAAGATAAAAAATACGCAGAAAAAGAGAATAACTCGAAATTACCATCTGCTGACGAAAGTTGAATCTGGAAAATGTCGTCGCGTGACAGCGGCCATTGACGCGATTTGTATAAATAGCGGCGGAATCCAAACGAATGCACAAATAGGAAACACTTTTTCCCGGTTAGAAAACGTTTAGTGGAACAATGTTATGTTATTTTTCACAAATGATGGTCACTCAAAAAGAAAAACTTCCCCAACCGCCACACCGATTTGGCCGCAGCGTGATCTGAGTTACGGGGTCACGACTGGATCCCTAGCCGCTGACCGACCGAAGGACATTGCAGACTCGTTTTCCCGCGCTCTTGCGACTTGACGTGACAAATGACGTCAATGGCCGCTGTCACGCGACGACATTTTCCAGATTCAACTTTCGTTAGCAGATGGTAATTTCGAGTTATTTTCTTTTTCTGCGTATTTTTTATCTTCCTTTCTCTTTTAATTCTACGTCCTTCTACTCAGGATGGTCTTTGAATGCCTAGCAAGGTTTAAAGTGGCGTTTACCACGCTATCCACGGCCGTATTGGCAAAAGAGAAGTGTTTCGCCGAAGTAGCAGGATAACGGTAAACACGGTAACTTTGAACGCTTTGTATAAGGTCAATATACTTTGGCCGAAGAATGTTTTTCCAGAAACGTGATATATATCCCTCCAATGTCTGATTCATCACTGTGATTGCTTTCAAAAGCGTTGAACTTTTGAGAAATAATTATTTTAAAATCAGCTCCAACGCTGCATCTAATTTAGTATGCAATATTTGAAACTTTATTTTTCAATCGCTTCGGCAGTTTTTTGATGTTTATCGAATGATATTGCATTAGAAGGCCTTTTTCTTCAACACTGTGTAGTTTTCTCATTATTTTACGTTGCGATAGTAATTTCTGAACAGTTTTTTGCGGGGCTTATTTTCGGCCTGATTTTGCTGCTCTCAGACGGAGAAAGTTTGCGGCTCGATATTTTTGGTTTACAGCGAAACTGAAACAAAAGAAATTCATTTTTAATAGTATTCGGTAACCTCTACTTGGGAGATAAAAATCGGCCGATTTTATTTTTTAGCCGAAAATCATCGGTCGTTTCTTAGGCGCAGGGCCTCTTAACACTTAGAAAGTTGTCTCCTTCATTTGGCTTCACCACGAAATTAGCTCATCAGCACCTGGCCAATAGGAACAGTATACAATCAGTGTAAATTGTTTATTTGTTATCATTTTGTATTATAAATCAACTCTATCGACCGTAGTGCCCAACTGGACTTTGTGCATTCCGTTTCGTAAAGTGACGACTTGGATATTCCTCTCAGTTACCATCGCTATTACTGTCCTTTTCAAGTCACGATTGATTTCCATTCCTTCAATTGCCTTGGAAGGTGAGTTGTTTTCACAGCTGTAATCGTCTGTTTAATTTTTTGATTTTTACCTCATGGTATGTACTTCATACCATGAGGTACAGTGATGGTTGTATTGGTCACTCCATTCCCGTTAGACAGCTAATTTATGCATTAAATCCGCATTAAACATGAATTAAACACCTTTCCCCCTGTCCCCATACCGTAGGTTTGGTTTTGTCACAAAGTCGTGTTATTGTTTTATGTTCATATACGTGGGGGGAGGGGGTGGGACAAACGTGGCAGTACATGTTTACAAAATGGCGTCTGTTGTGTCGAGCCCGAAGCAAAAATTGTCAAGGCGAGTTTCCTTCCTTTCGCTCCATCTTTGATCAAAGTACACGTTTGAAGACCTCACAAACGGACAGGAAATGTGCTCAAGAAAGCTCGAGTGGAAAGAAATGGGTTTTAAAGTCTTAGAGGTTACGATGTCTCCAAGATACATTTGGACGACGAGGTATAGAATGCACAAAACGAACTATTCGGAATGAATGCTTTATGGTCTGGGGAAAAAGGTAAGCTGCCTTCCTTCTACTGTATTGCATTTTGAATTTTCTGAAAATACTCGCAGGAAGTATGATTTAAAATTAAATGCGCTTTTAATATTTCGCAATTCGCTAGGAAGCTGTTCGGAAAATGTCACATAACAAAGGAGATCGATGAAGCTTTCGTCAAGTTCCCCTCTCGCTGGGACTTAAATGCCACAACTGTGACAAGCTATAGGGATTGAACACAACTGCCAAACAAATGCTCAATACAATATACGCCAGTTAACAAATATCATAACAAATACAAAATATCAAACAACAAATAAATGCCAAACAGCTGATCTGTTACCTGCTGAATGACCACCTGAAATACACCAAGGTCAGGAGCAATTGATTATCGAAGGTAATCCTACAATACCCGAGCAGTTTGAAAATCAAAATAAAACACCAGTTCAGTTGTCAAGTAATTGTCAGTACAGAAATGCAGATAAAAATGTGAATGTCTCCCATCCTCAGTTTAGAATGACACGTGAAAGAGAACCCTACAGAATTTCTTACGAAATGGTTACCAGACTTTCTAATGGCAAAAAAAAAAAAAGAAAAAAAACATTGTCGGTGAAATTATACATTAGAAATTAATGTCACGAAATGCTCCAAGCTGAGGGCTATGTTGTGTGAATACCATCGTTGTCATTTCTTAGAGTGATATAGACGTTTAAAATTCATGATTTTCTCAAAGAAGTATTTCATTAGACAAAGTTTAAGTTTGTGTATTTTTTGAACAAGGACTCCAAAGCATAAAACTTGCCTTTGTTTTGTATGATAGCTGAAGGTAATATTTTCAGAAAATTAAGGCAGCTCCAAATGAAAACGTATCATTTTTTGAGCAGAATCATATCACTGAGTGGAGATATGGAGTCAAATCCTGGTCCTGCAAATGAGTATTACATATCAGTACCTTTTATATCACCCACAAATTCTGTCTGTTTATTAGAATTCAGATTGTCTCAGTTAGGCAGAACTGCACTTGATGTTGAAGGAGGTGGTGATTGCTTTTTTAGGGCTCTATCACATCAACTCTATGGAAATCCTAATAGTCATTTCTATGTGCGCAGTGTTGGCATTCAGTATTTAGTGAATCACCCTGAGCAATTTTATAGAGAGTAAAACTGAGCATTCTTGGCAAGGTTATTTGGAAAGGATGTCATGTCAAGGAACATGGGCTGATGCTATCATAATTCAAGCTGTTGCCAATTGTCTTAATTTATCAATTCATATTGCTGAATCAAATCCAACTTTTTCTCCAGTTACTGTTGTTGAACCAGTGAATGTTACAAATGGCCTAAACATTTACATTGGACACCTAAATGAATTTCATTATGTTTCCATAGTAGAAAACAGAACAATGGAGATAAGAGACAACAGCAAACAAACAAAGAAATGCAAATGAAAACAAACCAGTTGATAACAGTGAAAAACGTAAGGTGTACAGAAGAAAATACATGAGAGAATACATGAAAGACAGAAGAGCTGATGATAACTTTGGAATAAATGAGAATCAAAAACGAGTACAAGGCTGCAACATTAATAGCAAAACATCTAGGAACAAGAAACACCAGGCTGCTAAAAGAACAACATTGAACCCAGAACATGTCAGAGAAATTAAGCAGCGCTCCTTCAGAAAACGAAAATCAGACAACCCGCAGCACATAAGGCAAATAACCAAACAGTCGGTAAGAAAAAGACAAAAGGCTGAGGTTCTGGCAGGTGTATCACTACTAACATGTAGCAGTCATGAGTTGCAGCCACAAGAAAACAAGTACGATGCAATTTCTATGATAAATTTGTTTTACAAAAACGTTGCATGTGGCCCAGAATATGTATGCACTTGATGTGACCAATTGTGGTTCAAGTGCTCTGTAGTGAGATGTGATCCAAACAAATATAGGGCATGTTCACTAGACATTGTTGAGTCCTGTCTTACTGGTTTTAAAAGTGTCAATGACACTGAATCGATCTGCATGACTTGCAATAAAAGAAAAAAAAGTCTAAAAAAAGTCTGAAAAAGCAATTGTCTAACTTGCAATAAAAAAGGTCTAAAACAAGGCAGGTTACCCATCTGTTCTAAAGCCAATAAGATGGGTTTTCCTTATAAGCCTAATGTATTGAATTTCACATCACTAGAAGAGCGACTAATATCACCTCGTATACCTTTCATGCAAATCCGTGAACTATCTAGGGGTGGTCAATTGTCTATTCATGCAAACATTGTCAATGTGCCAAGTGATGTAAATTCGAGTGTTCATTGTCTCCCAAGGCCAAGAAGCAAATCACAGACCATTCCAATAAAACTTAAAAGGCGACTTGGTTACAAGCATCACTGTCAGTTTCAGATTGTCAGACCTAAGAAAGTATTAAATGCAGCCAAATATCTTGTAGACACTAGTGAATTATTTAAAACTGAAGGCATAAAAGTGCAAAATGCATGGGTAGATGGCATAACTTCGCAACCCGTGAAGAGTGGGGTGAGTTTGTTCAAAACCCTAACACATCCAGTGCTGATGTGCAAACTAATGAAATCTTCACAAATTGTCAAAACAATATTTGCACTGCTGATGTTCATAATCCAGACAGAGAAAAAGACACTAAAAGGATTACCAGTGTTTCCTGTCAAAGTGTTATGTAAATATTAGATGAAGACCTTACATGTATTTCTATAAACATGCTCAACTAATGGCTGCTTATTAACATGATGCACTTTTCAACTTAACACCTTACAAATGCAACACTTCTTAGTTCCAAAAGAGGCAAAGGACAGCACTTCATAGAATAATTACCACATACCATGAGGTAGCTCGAAGGAGCCTTTGATTAGAGGTTACGTGCGTCTCGCAGTCTCGATTTTTATACGAAGCTGTCTCGGAGTCTCGATTTTTAGCAATGCTAAAGTGGTTCAAAGTCCCGATTTGTTCGTTTATCTCAGGTTTTTTAGAAGTAACGTCTTCTCTTAACTTGACATTGAATTTCAATGAACCAACTTACAAATTTCAGAGGAAAATTTAATCCTAACCTCACCTAAATTGTCTGAATTCCACAAAAAGCTACAAAACCTACCGCAATGTCCATTTTGGCTCCAGTAAAACAGTTATTTTGTTCTAGGATATCATAACGTATAGTGTGTTAAAATGGAGTTTCCAGTTCCAGCCAGTTTGAAGAAGCTGGCTAAAAGGCTGCACAAGCTCGTTCTAGCTGTCAACTATTCGCCACCCCTAATATTGCGCCGGACTGAAAAGAAGAACTCAAAACAATTATGTAGTGCTCCAAAATTATCTCCATAACAGCCACCCCTCAATGAAATGGAACCTTGTTTTCCATCATGCAATACAGTTTAGAAGCAAACTTTGCTTAAAACACACAATGCCTTTCTTAATTCTCATAATATTTTCATTTTACAAATGATCAATTATCAGTTGCGTTATCATAACTCATATTCCGTAAATTAAATACGAAAGAAATAATCAATAACCAGCGATGCAGGTAGTTCTAGTCAGTATTTCAATTTTTATTATTTTTTTTTTTCACAAAAGCAGCATACAACTAACGTAATTGAACAACACCGAGCAAAAACACTGACATCGGGTAGACGAATTCAAAATCTGCAAAACCTCCACATTCTGATGAAAAAAAAAAACGAAATTTATTCAATCTATCAGTCTTCTCACGGAGCTAGAACCTTTAATTTAATATGGCTGGAAATTTAGGACTTTGGTCGCTTTCGTGAGTTCTACAGAATCGCTACAGGCGATGTTAAGGGTGTGTATCTAAGTCAGTGGAATGATTCCAAAATATGTACATAACAGCCACCTCTCAATTGTTTGTTAGGAACTGAGAAAGGTAAGATCAGTTTGATATTAAACGAGTTCCTAAATGTCATCCTGACTGTTTCATTGATTGATTTTCTGCAGATTTTGATTTCTTGAGTTCATCCGACGCTAAAAAGAAGATTTAAGATAGGTAACAAGATTTCCCTGTTCTTAATATGACTGACAAAGGATTCATTTAGAAGTTCGCAGTAGATAATAACACAAATTTCTTAGGGTTAAGCTCTCCGTCAGCCTTTCTCATTTTATTTTTATTGGTAGCTTATTTTCACCGTGGCGTAATGTTTGTACATTGTGGTAGTGAAATAAATTCGTCGCTTCTTCCTCTTTGAAAAAGCGCTTGTGCCCACTTTAAGCAAGCTTTTAAACTGACGACGTAAAATAAAGTGAGTTTGATTATGAGGGTGCCTGCTTTTTGTGCGAATAAATCAAACGAGTAAAATTATCTACAGTATCATTTTTTAATTCAAGTAAAACTTGAACACGATGGGAAAAAAAGATTCCCTAATTACGTCATGTAATTTTCTTCGGCGTCTTTATGCGTTCTGTGCTATGCCAGCATTTTGGTACGGTTTTGTATTATCCAGTATTGCACTGGATTACTGTTAGTATCTATGTATCAAAATGAACGGTTTAGTAACTTACGTTACAATGTTTGCTATTCAATGCAATTGGAATATTAGGGGGTGGCGAATGGTCCTTCAAAAACTCTGGGTCTCGCAAAATTTTAGTCGAATTTCACGAGTCTCGCAGTATCGTTTTTTAGCGGTTATGTGCGTCTCGCAGTCTCGATTTTTATACGAAGCTGTCTCGGAGTCTCGATTTTTAGCAAGGCTAAAGGGGTTCAAAGTCCCGATTCGTTCGTTTATCTCAGGTTTTACAAATAACGTCTTCTCTTCACTTGACACGGTATTGAATTTCAATGAAGCAACTTACAAATTTCAAAGAAAACTTTAATCTTAACCTCACCTAAATTGTCTGAATTCCACAAAAAGCTACAAAACCTACCGCAACGTCCGTTTTGGCTCCAGTAAAACAGTTATTTTGTTTTACGAGATCATAACGTAGTGTGTTATAATGGAATTTCCAGTTCCAGCCAGTTTGAGGAAGCCAGCTAAAAGGCTGCACAAGCTCGTTCTAGCTCTCAACTAAATCTGGGACCCAAATTTTAAGAGTCTGAACGTTTTGCGCTCGCACGTTAAACCCTTTGAAGTCTCGGTCTCGCAATTTAAAATGTCACAATGTCTCGGGCTCGCAGAGGAAAACGCTTGTCTCGCCCTCTCGCGCAGTCTCGTATTTACCATTCGCCACCCCTAGAATATGTTCGTGTGAGTCCGTTTTTTCCTACCCAGTGCTTGTCGAGACCTCAACTTGCGTTAGATATGTATTCGAAATGACGGCAGTTTGAGTTGTATTCTCGCTCTATCAACATATCAGCAAAGGTGATAGAGAATCTTCTTTCGCTTGGCTATTATTTCAGCAAAATAACAGTTGACAGCTATCAATACCACCAACAGTCGACCGATACACCACCGATTGTTGATTGCAACACATCGGTCGAGGTGTCGGCCGAGTGTCGACCGACATGCCGACCAGGTGTCGACCGATAGTGTCGATCGACGGTCAATCAACTTGGAAGACATGTCGACCGACACTCGGTCGACTCTCGGTCGACAGACGCCTTAATTCCACATGACCCTGTATTTTTCCCTTCTGCTGCTTAATTCTTGAATACAAAGTCATTTATTATCGAAAGATGATGAGATAAAAATGTTTTCATTCCCGTATTTTAAATTTTAAGAAGAAACCTTTGAATTGCCCCGAAGACTGCGGAGGGTAACCAGAGTTTTATGCACAGGTATACAAGAAACGTTCCACAAAAGAAATGTACTCTGTGTGAGAAATCAAGATCGATTTGTCTTAAGCAGAAACAGAATCATAATTTGAATTCAAATGTTTGGCTAATTCAGTTGTCTGATAAAAGAGAATTAAAGCTAATGGCACTGCAGTGCAAATCGGCAAAAAAAAAATTCTTTTCGTTTTCAAAGCAATATTGATATCCTCTTAGATCTTTCTCTCATTTTGTCTGACCGACATTTTGTTTTGTTATCACTGAAGAAATAATATTTGATCACTGTTGGGTAGAAGAAGCTGCAAGACGATGAAGATGTAAAGCGCTGTGAAACATTTCATGACTGTTTATTGATCCTAATTTTCTCACTGATCCTTTGTTCTTACTGTTCCATTTTCCTACTGATCTTACGTTCCTACTTATCCCTTTGTTTCGACTTATCCTACGTTCGAGCTGATTCTGTATTTCTTATCTCTTTGCTATGATTATTTTATTTTCTAGATTCTCGTACCGTGCTGCACACCATGGACCAAAGGTTAATTTTTGTGGCTATGATGCTCTTGATAGTCCCTTCCATTGCTGCATTGGGTAAGAAGACGTTTATTTCATTTATTTATTTTTTTGTTTAAAATGTGTATCAGTTCAATTTAGTCGAGATAATTTTTTTTGGAGGCGGGGATAGCTGAAAGTGTGAAAAAGAAAGGAAAAGAGTATTGCAACTGCCACAAAAGTATTTGAGTACGAAAACAATAGTTTGAAAATGACGTGATTTATTTTATAAATGTAAGTTTGCACATCGATTGACTGATTCATTTACTAACTCTTCCACTCATATATCTTTAGATTCCTGGGTCAAAGTGAATCCCCGTCCTGTATGTTTTGGCGCCAGGGATGACACGTTTGGCAGTTTCAACGTTCCTTACGGTGGCAAGATAGTCGCTGTAAAATTGGTCTACCTAAGCGGTTACGTGACCTGCGATGATAGCAGCCTTTCCTACTGGTCTTTCTGGGGCTGTGGTGACAAAGTTGCAGGAGCAAAACGCATTGATGTAGTCATAACAACTTCAAGCAACACCATTATTATGCCAGTAAGCCCGTTCCTCCCGGATCAACCTGGAAAGTGGTACGAGTTACCCGGATATAACTCGTTTTCTCCTGAGATTATCCCGCCGCGTTTTTCTCCTTACTCGGTGAGCTCGGGCCAAGAGTTGCGAGTGTGGTATGATGAGGATTTGGCGGACAGCAGTGAAAGCGACAATGGAGGACTGGTCTGCTGTGATGTTTATGGCCTCTATATCTAAAAATACTGGGACGTTTTCAGTTACAAGAATCAGGCAAATTTTTTGACTGAAAGTATTCAATTTTCACTTTCTAGTTGCAGCAATTAAGAGCTCAATTAATTCTTGTAATATTTAGTATTAGAGAAATTGCTTCATGTACTTGAAGGGAAAGGGAAAGCGGAGATAAGAAATGTAGAAAGCTGTTAAACGAATGTGTTTAAAGTAAGTGATTTGATGGCAATATTATTGTACACCATAAGGCTAAGCACATAAACAAGCTAAAATAAAACGAGGACATAAATGAAAAAAGTTGTTCATCGTTTCTCTTCTGCTTTACAGTTGCTAGGGTCATCACGGAATTCCTCATTTTCGAAATAAGGTGTAGAAATAAGGTGCAGAAATAAGGTGCAAAAATAAGGTGCAAAAATAAGGTGCAAAAATAAGGTGCAGAAATAAGGTGCAGAAATAAGATGCAGAAATAAGGTGCAAAAATAAGGTGCAAAAATTAGGTGGAGAAATAAGATGCAGAAATAGGGTGGAGAAATAACATGCAGAAATAAGGTGCAGAAATAAGGTGCAGAAATAAGATGCAGAAATAAGGTGCAAATATAAGGTGCAGAAATAAGATGCAAAAATAAGGTGCAGAAAAAAGATGCAGAAATAAGGTGCAGAAATAACATGCAGAAATAAGGTGCAGAAATATGGTGCAGAATCTCGTGCAAAATTAAATGTGTAGCCGTGCAAGAAAAGTCACAATGTGCATGGAGCTAGGATTTAGTAGGGACTGCGGAAACCATTTTAAAATGGTAGGGCTAGGGCTAAGAAACATGGCCAACGAAAAATATGTGTCAGCCAGCAGTTTTGCAAAAGCATTTTCAGGAGATAATCTGGACGATCATATAAATTTTTTCTTTGTCAAATATGAAAAGGCCAAGTAAATCTCTCTTTACTATTGTTAAGACGAATTACAACAATGGCAGGAAAATGATACTTGTTCTTTTTTTTCTTTATCCCGTAGAGTTAAGATCCCACATCCACAAATCTAAAAATATAGGCACCCAATGGGTACTTGTGTCTGCATGTATTGTAAACATAGCAGATTCAAAAATAGAGCTCGAAATGCAATTCAGGCGCACACGATAGTTTCCATAATTTCTAAACGTAGTGAGAGATGAATTTGGATCGGCTTTAGGGGACTAAAATTCATGATCAAGTATAACGCAGTTGGCGTGCAAATCTACCACGCCACTTGAAAATAAGTCATTTCCGTATTACCTTTAGCCTGTTTCACAAAGCGAGTCCAGGGGGGCCATCCTTTCAAATGAAAACGAGATTTCGTTCACATGCAAATTAAACTCATTGTCATATGAATGGTTGGAACACCAGGCCGGCCTCGCTTGGATAGTGAAGCTTGAGGCAACTCGGAAATGGGCTATTAGGCAATAGATTGATATGTAAGAATCAACTTTTCCTGTGTACAAAATTTTAATAAACCAATGCCAAATGGACGATGAAGGTAAAACGTCAAGTCTGCATAGGAGCCAAGTGCCCCGTCAGGCCGGACCTTATCCCGGTTTCTGCGGTGTGAAGCGACTAGGAGTATTTTTTTTTTCCACCATGGATGGGATGCTAGTCCATCGCAGGGTTACCCACAGCATTAAGTTCGCCGGTACCCATTTATAAATCTGGGTGGAGAGAGGCACTGTGAGAATAAAGCTGTGTCTTGCCCAATAACACAATGCAATGTCACCCTATAGGGCTCGCACACGGACCGCTGGATCCGGAGACGAGCGCACTAACCGTGAGGCCACCGCGTCTCCTACAATAAATTATTTACGTTAATGTGACAAGCTAACACATTAGTCTCCGAGAGCTTAAACAAGGCATGCAGATCAAATCCTGCAGGTGGTGGCCAAAACCGAGTAGCAACTGTTATGATTATGGACTGAAAAATAAACAATATTGATCGCAGCTGTTTCTCTTTTAGCTTTTAAAAATTCATCAAAGGAGAAAAAAGATATTGATGATAAAGAGCCACTTAGGTTTTATTTGAGCTAAGGTGATAATCGTGAGTGATTACCGAGAGTTGAGATCGAAACGATAAATAATAAACCTAGCTGAGTAAGTTGTACTGTGTTTCGAAAACTGAAGGCATACCGTATGCTCTACGTTTTCACCGATATACCAGAGAAAGTCGTCCTAAAAAAAACTGTAAACGTGTATGCAACAATGACGAGAGGTATTGTGGGTAGTCATAGTTATCCGTTGTTTGATTGAAGTTCACGGTGATTCACTGTGACAGAATTTAAACACTATGAACTTAGGGGAAGTGAAGTGATACTCCATTTAAAAACACCCGACTAAAACAAACTTGATGCTCACATTTCAAGTCTTCTTTTCGTTCGACATGTTAAGATGGTGTGAAGTCAGGTTTACAAACACAGCCTGTTTTAAGTTGAAAGCTATCGTTAAAAGCTATTATACACACTCTTAACCTATCCTGATTTATTTGCACAGGCAAAGTTGACTCTCTGACAGTTTAAGTTATTGGTTATAAATAAAGCTAAATTTGAAAAGGTGTACATCGTTTCTGGGTAAACAGTTGTAGAAACACACGTTAAAAGAAAGCTTATATCACAATCTGTGGAAAAATGCTGTCGGTTTTAATTTATTTAGATGGCGTCCCCAAACCACTAATGGACTACGTTTTGACAACAAGTTATCACAAACAAATGAAAAGAGTTGGCAATGTTTGACTTCACTCAATTAAGCAAATCCACAGATTACCTAAAAAGTCTTAAGAAAAACTCTTTCACTGAAGAAATTTTAATCACTGTTCAAAGAAGAATAAGTATTGACGGAGTAGTTATTATCGTCTCTTAGTATTGCTGAAAGCTTTATTCAAGTTATTTTTAATCGCTATTATTATTTTTTTGCTTTTTTTCGTTCTTCACCCAGTTTGGTGCTAAACTGACAACGCTGTTATTCTCTTCTGTTTTATGTTTAAGCTTTTTATCGCTTATTATTACTGTTAATTTAAAGCTAAGTGACTTAGCCGCTGAAAAGGAAAAACCTAGAATTTTGCAGATCTCCAATCTCAGCTATCAGTTGCAAGAACGAGTAATATTTCAGCTTTGGTAAAATTTTGATCCATCATTTAATCTAAACACCACCTAGATTCTCGTTCCATCCTACTACAGAAAATTATTTTCCGTATATTTACAGAACTAAGGACCTCCTTTTCACGATTTCATGATCAGACATTTCTCATCTCATTTCTATGGTTATTTTTTAGACTCCCGTACCGCACGACAAGTCATGGATCAAAGGCTACTTTTTGTGGCTATGATGCTTTTCATAGTCCCTTCCACTGCAGCACTGAGTAAGAATCTCTCTCTCTCTCTTTTCTTGTTTTTTGTATTTTTAATGAGTTTAATTTCGTCGAGATAAAGTTTTTTGAGGCGGGCAATGAAACTTCAAAGAAGAGTCAGTCAGTTTGGGTACGACAAGAGCGTCTTTTCGGTACAGTATTATGACTAATTGAAAATAACGAGATTAATTTTCATTCATTACTGATAATGTAGTTTTCAATTACTAATTCGTTCACTCACATATTTTCACTTTCCTTGGCTATTCAGATCCCTGGGTTAAAGCGAATATCCATCCTGTGTGTTTCGGCGCAAGGGATAGCAAGTATGGCAGTTTCGACGTCCCTTACGGTGGCAAGATAGCCGCAGTAAAATTGATCTATCTAAGCGGTTACATGACCTGCTCTGGCCAAATTTCTCACTGGTCTTTCTGGGGCTGTGGTAACCATCCTTCAGTTAAAAAACACGTCAGTCTTGCCATCACAACATCAAGCAATGCCCTCCTTATGCCACCAAACCCGTTTTTCACGCACGCTGGGGGTACTGGAAAGTGGTCCGAGTTACCCGGATATAACTCGTTTTCCCCTGAGATTATCCTGCCGCGTTTTTCTCCTTACTCGGTGAGCTCGGGCCAAGAATTACGGCTGTGGTATGGTGAGGATTTGGTGGGCTACACTGAAAGCGATAATGCAGGACGGGTCTGCTGTAATGTTTATGTTCTGTACGTCTGATAACAGTCCTGGCAAGTTTCAGTTTCAAGTTTCACGTCTTTGGAGGCCGCGCAGTCGTCGAGGATTATGAGCGTGTTGGTGCCCTCGGAAAGCCATCTCACGAGCTTCAACCACCTTTCCACGTCGTGCTGCTCACAGACTATCACATCCATTCTCGGATCGTTTTCGCCAAGCCAGTGGTAGGTCTTGTTGTGCGTGAACGTCGGACAGATGAGAACGATGTAATCGAACTTTCCGCGGAACGGGCCGTAGAGCTGGTCCACCACGAACTTCGATTTGCCAGAATTAGTCGGCCCCACGCTGAGAGCGTTGAAGGGTATCTTGCTGGGGTCCATGTTCATATTCAATATTGCACATCTTCAAACTGTCTGCCCATAAGGCTTAACTGGGCGTCGGAGATGATGAATACGTGGCATTTCACGTCGCCTGAGCCTTCGGTTTTCCGCTCAATTTCCAGCTGGACACCGTCCGTACTGTTCACAATGCGCGTGCCGCTGCCGTGCATCGACTGATCCGCCATCGTGCGCATATCGATCACAAGCCCGAACCTGTCACCGGTGTAAAACTTTGTCATATCCATGTGCTCCGTTTTATTTTTTTCTTTCACGAACAAGTTGCGGGCCTCTTCCCACATGTCCTTGCCTTCGATGCCGTTGTTGTAAAGCCTGTTGGGCGAGCCGTTGACCGTGACGCTGACTTTCGTCAGATCGGGGAAGATGAATTTTTCTGAATCTCTGTCGCCCGCGGTATACGGCTCTACGAATAGGAGGAAGAGGGCTTTCAGTGACCTTCTTTGGGCGTTGACTTTGATGGTGAGCCTCGGGTCAACGTCTTTTTCGAAGGGCACCTCTTTGTCATGCATCACGTGGTCGTAAAGCAGCTCTTTGCCGCTGGTGTAAACGCTCCGCGCCTCGTCTGCCAGAGTCTTGCTGCGGATCATTTTGTGCTCGAGCTGGATGTTTTTCAGCTTGTATTTCAGCTTGGTTGTGTGTCGGTGCCTTTGACCACGTGTATTGCTTGGGCAAGTTTTACTTCGAACTTGAGGTTGTTGTAAAGGGCCTGGGGGTAGAAAACGCCGTGGTCGGTTAAGATCTGATGGTCAAGCCTGATCCGGTACTTTTTTCCGTATACCTCCGTCAGCTTGTTTTCAGCGTCGACGCCCGAGGTTTTCTTGTCTCCCGCGTCTGAGCGGATCTTGCACAGATCCTCGCTCTGAATCCCTTCGAGAATCCTGCTGTCGCGCTCTTCCTGCGAAAGGAAAAGGTCTTCGAAAGTTTTGTAGATGTCGTACCCAACCTGTCTTGCAGGATTCTTCCCGCAAACGTCACGACCAGCTTGTCAACGAGCGCCCGCGTGACGTTCTGGACGAGGAAGTTGTTGGCGTGCCCTCCAGAAAGGTCGATGTCAAAGACAAGCGCTAGCGAGCCCGGCACCAGAACCTCGTTCTCGTTCAGCTTGGGCACGTAAACGTACAGCGAATTGCCGGGGCTGGCTTCGGATGGGTTAAAGGTGATCCGCTTGACCGCGCGCTCAGCCTTCATGGCGTGTAAGGTCTTTTCGCTGTGAGTTGGGCGAAGGTTCTCTGGAACTGACATTGTATATAAAAACACCAGCGATTATTTCTAATTTGAAAAATACCTTGCTTGAAATATATTGCTATGACGGAAGGTGAAGGAACAAGCTTCGAAAACCCTGCTTATGACCCGTACGGTTGGGGCGACGATGATGAAGGCGGAGATGCCAACGAAACGACTCCTTTTATCCCAGGAGAGTCGTCTACGCCACATGGAAAAGAACAAGAAATTCCGATGCAGACAATGCAGCACGAAAAAAGCGGGCTGCCTGCAACTTCGTATGCGGAAACCTCTTTCACCGGGGCTCAGGCCCTGAGTGAACAAGCGTGAGTTGCTGCAAAAGGTATCTACCCGGACATGAGCTCAAGCGAGCTTGAGGTTTCATACAGCTCGAAGGGGAAGCTCGAAGTCAAAATGTTCGGAGCTGACAAAAAAACGTATGACCTGTATACCAAAAACAGGAGAACGGGAAAAGATCAGATTAATCCAAACCTTTCAAAAGAAGTAAAAGATGCTCTCGGGCCTTCCAAATACGAGAAGGTTCAACAAACTATATACGAAAAACGAAAAGAGCTCAAAGAGAAGCAATACGAAGAAAGAGAAAAAAATAAAAAATAAATGGATGAAATAAGAAAAGCAATAAAATTGAAACAAAGCCAGATAGAAGCTCTTGAAAATGCAGATGGTTCGCAAGAGGAAATTGACAAACTGAAAAGAGAATTGATAAGTCTTGAAACAGAACATCAAAAGGTTAGTGAAAAACATATTCAAAAGTTCGCAGAACAACAGGCGGAGAGAGATATTCAGTTTATCGAAGATTCAAAAGCTGCAGATTTTGAAGAAGAAGAAGAAAATGCGAATGAAGCTCTCAAAGCAATAAGAAAACGAAAAGAGGCGCCGGACTGGCGAATCAGGCTTGAAAGAAACAAGGCTTTAGACCCTGATACGCCGCCTGAACAGATAGAAGACGCAAAAAACAAACTTCCGGAGCTTCAAGAAAGTTATGCAAAAATAACCGAAGAAGAAAAAGTTTTCCAAACGAAACTTGGTGTGAAAAGTGCCGCCTTGGGAAAAGAAATAAAAAATCTACAAATGGACAGAGAAGAGCTAGAAAAAGACAATAAAGAAGATGCGCAGATTTTAAAAGATGAAAATGCCGCACCTGAAGAAAAAGAGGCCGCGCGGGAGAGAATAGAGACACGCAATGAAGAGATAAGGTCGATAACGGCTCGGCTTGAAGAATTGGGCGGAGAGAAGCCTCTTTTGGAGAGGGTCAAGGAGATCTTCAAAAAATATGGCGTGACATTGACCGCTATTCTTCTCGCCGCCGGGACCACAATCGGAGCTGTCATCGGGGTCCTCACCAGAGGTTTGAAAGCCACCGGCAAAGCTTTGGGAAATGGCCTCAAAGATATTGCCGCGAAACTCGGTTCTCTGCTGCCCGGGCTGATTGGCTCGATTGTGAGCTTCCTTTTCAAAGCCGCAGGCCAAGTCGTCGGGTTTCTGGCCGAGCACACCTGGCTGCTCATTCTTGCCGCGGTGGCCTTTTTGTTCGAAAAATATTTTAAGAAGCAGCGTTAACCAGCGGGGCCACTTACCTCCAAGCTATGAACAGAAAAGCCGATAAAACAACTACGCCGACAATGACAGCCATTTTGTTAATTTCGTGTTGCGGTGTTTTATCTGGAGCCACGGGCTCAATTTTTTGCGCCGGTGGCTGCGCTTGTTGAGTTTCGGACGAAGCTGGTTTCCTGTGGGGTGGAACCACACGCCCCGATTCGGCTGTTGCGGCTTTGTGAATCGGGTTGGACGGATGGCTGTTGGGAGGGTTAATTTTTGAAGGGCCGCCTGCCATTAGTTTGAGCCCAGCTTTTTTTGTCTCCTGGTTTACCTCGTTGTTGACCCCAAGTTTCATCCCGGAGACCGCCTGTTTCAGCTTGTTGTTGTAACCGATCGTGCTTGCGGTGTTGATTATCATCTGCGCGGGCATGAGCCAGGCCATGGGGGCAACAGCGAGATTGAGCCTGACCTTCGCTTGGTCCACCGCGAGCTGGTACCTTTGCACGCTCGCGGCCAAGTCAGGCTGTCTGATCGCGTCTTCCATCAGCACCAGGAACTCGCTCTGGGCTTCTCTAGCCCGACCGCCAGAGCCGAGAATGCTGCTGCGGACGTTGACTTGCGCGCCAAGGATGCAGTAAACGAAAGCCTCGATTGACTGATTTATTCTCGACAAGCCCGCCTGCGTCAAACCATTCGCGGTGTTTGGCGCGAACCAGTCCGCTTGAGCTTCAGAAGCGGCCCCCGGCTCGACGAAATAAATCAAGTCCCCCTTTATTGCTTTGCCGCCTTCATCGCTAAATTTGTTCCATCCAGGGTATTTATAGTCAGTTTTTGTCGCGCCCGCGCCTGTCGCGTACACGTAAACGCTTCCCAGACCGTGGTTTTCCCCGTGCGTGAAGTGGAAATCGCTCGACGGGGCAATGCCGAACTCGCTGCATATCCTTTTGTAAGAAGCGACGTCATAATGATTATTGTATTGGTTGAAAGGCGGGTCTCCGGGCAAAGCGCTCATGCTCTGAATACCTCCAAGCTGGTACAAAATGCGCCTGACCGTGAAGTACACGTGGAATTTGTAGAAAGCTCTTATCTGCGGGGGGAGATCCATCCCGCTGTCAAAGATTTCGCGAGAAACTCCGCACCCCTGTGTCGCGCAGAAAACCGCGAAGTTGAGCTGTTGCGGCCAATATTTCATGTCAGGCCCTCCTAACCAGTGTTTTGATGCGGTTCCAGACGTGTGCCTGAGTTTGGTGTTTTGAAATATTTCTCGGAATTTTGTCGTGAAATATTGATCAGGCGTGACGTATATTTGGATTGGGGCGTCGAATATTTTTTTCAAACTTTGCGCTTTGCCGTCGAAAGGTACGGCAGGGATGGGCAAGGAAACTTTTGAACCAAGCGGCGCCAGCTGGTAAGGAAACCCTCCAATGTCCCCCGAGCGCTTGTCTTCCAAACCGAGCGCCTTTTTCATTTCCTCGCTCCAATATTTTTTGTCTGAGCCGAAGACACTTTGAAGCGAGCCTGGGCCCTCTTTGAAAAAGATTTCTTCCGTTACGTTTTTCCGTCTGTACTCCCCTGAGCGACGAAACGCGATCTATCGGCCTTGGGAAAATGTCCCACAAATTCTCTCCATGCGTTTGCCTTGGCAATTGAGTCTTTTATCACAAGGTTTGGATTTTTCCACACATTCGCCATGTATTTTGAACATAATTTTATTTGTTGAATATAAAAATGGTTGTTCTCACTGTTGTTACGCAACAGAACGGAGAGACTATCTATTTTGAAGAACCGCTCCCAGGAGCAAGCTATGTCAGACTTTTGAGTTGTTCTTTTTTCAACTCGTGGCATAATCTGAGTTGTGTTGGCAGAATGTTTTTCAAAGGAACCGACGACGTGGTTGCATCATTGCCTCAAGGGCATTACAATGTCGAGAGCATTGTAAAAGAACTGCAATCCAGTTTTGAACATTACAAGAAAAAGGTGAAATTGGTCTTAGAAACGAATAACCCCAATTCTGTTCTTAAAATTACAACCGTCACTGCCAATTTAGGCAACACTAATCAAGCGAAAGAAGTTTCCGTTGATTACAGTTTGGCCAATTTTCTTGGAATCGGGAGAAATATGAAGAAAGAAGAATATATCAAAAAGCTTAACAGCCCGAGTTGCTACTTTATCCACTGCGATCTCGTTGACTCAACAAAAACCTTTTTGAATGGAAAGAAGTCAGACCTTCTTGGCAAGGTTGACGTCAGAGGAAAGCCTTATGAAAAAGTCAGCTATAACATCGACTCATCGCAAAATGTTTTCCGTGACGCTTCTACAGACAAGTTCATAAACAGCATCACCATTAGCGTCAAAGATGAAAATGGTGAACTCTTTGATTTCAAGGGGTTGCCTCTTCTTTTTGAATTAGAGTTAAATTAAATTACTATATATACGCAATGTCTTCTGCAAATCTGTTGCCACCAAGTGCACCGCCTGACATCTATCCAAGCCTTCCCGAAACGATGAATGCCGAGAATTTCCGGCTAACCGAGATAAGCAGAATTGATAAAGAAATATCTGCTGAGGTCGAGCATTACAGGCTTGTGTTGAAAAAAATACAAAAAAGCCCGGAAAGCGCTTCATTATTCCCTGGTTGGCCTTGGCGCCTTCACGGCAGTTCTGTCTTCTGGGGCTGTTGCAACATCACTCACCGGTGTTGGAATTGTTGTCGGCGCGCCTGTTGCCGCGATAGCCGCTTTATCTGGCGCAGTTTCCACTGGCCTGTCCGTTGTCAACAGGAAGCTTGAACGCAAAGTCAATAAGCACTGGAGAATCCATTCTCTGGCTATTGCAAAACATGACTCGATTAACCTCGCCGTCTCACAGGCTCTTAATGATAATCGGGTTTCTGACACGGAGTTTCAACTGATCACACGTGAAATGCAGAAATATCGCCAGCTTAAAGAGACCTTACGCTCGAACTTTGCGCAAATACAGACAAGTCCAATCCAGCCAGATATCGTAAAAATAAGAAACCAGGTTCGGGAAGAATATAGAAAAAAACTTGCAGATTTGAACTAAATTTTGAACGAAAACACACAAAACTTTCTCTTTGTCTTATCAAAAACAGGTGATTGTGATATTTGTCATGTCACAAAAATAGCCTTGAACTTTCTTGAAGGTTACTCACTTCACGCAGTCAAGTGCGAAATAGGGAAAAAAAACCCGATCAGCTGTTTCTTTTTATCGCTCTAGTGAAGTCTCTTTCCCTTACCAAAACAACCCTATTTTTAAACTTATTTTAAAGCACTTAAAATGTATTTTGATGATTTAAACACTGTTTTGAGGCCATCGTTATGTATTTAAAAGGTACTTTGCAAAAAATTTCAAATTGTGGTGAGTGTTTAAATTATATTTCAACGTATATTTAAACTGTATTCCACAACAACGATAGGTTGTACCTTACCAAAACAGCTGTATTTTTAAACTGATTTTAAACTGTTTTGAACGTATTTTGACGATTTAAACAGTATTTTGAAGTCACTATAGGGTATTTTTGTGCTATTTTGTGCTATTTTGTACAAAATTCAAAATTTTGCTTCTTGTTTGTAATGTATTTCAAGTATAGTTAAAACCTACTTCATGACATTGGAATGATTTTCACTGTTTTTAACGTAGTTTGAGCTCAAAACAGGGTTTAAATAGGGGATTTAAAATCTATTTTAATACTATGGCCACAAAAATTTCGTTCAAACAGTTTAAAAATTCTAGTTAAACCCTGTTTTGAAAGTTATGTTGGCAATGGCTGTAGGTTTAAAAAGTATTTTACAAATTTTCAGTGTTGAAATAGTCTTTAAATAGGATATTTAAAATGTAGTTGACATGTCAAGAACATAAAATATGTTTTAAATAGGAAGTTTAAAACCTATTTGAGATAGCAATTCATATTATAAGCTTTAAAATACAACCAAAACAGTCTGTTTTAAACATATTTTAAGTTTTAATCAGGCGAGTATACTATTTAAATAGTACTTTTAAATAATGACAATGTCTATCTTAAAAACAGATTTTAAATACACTATTTTTGCACTATTTATAAATCTAGCCCAATGGAAATTTATAATTCAATCAACATAATTTGCATCCCCTTTTTGAAAACTGCTTTAGTGTGTAAGCTTTTAAGACTCTCTCAATGTCAAAATTAATCAAAAATTTAGCCGAGCCAAAAACATGAATCTGTGGACAAACAAACCTTTTCGCAAAATAGCACTCTCTTGCCCCCCTGCATGTACATGTATTCCTGTCTTTCTTTTTCTCCGAAGTATCAAGCACTGTTTATAACCAAAATGGCAGGCAAAGACTGAACAACTCCAGGACTTCCCAGAGGAGTTTTTCGATAGGCGTTAAAGTAAATTCCAGTCTTCTCTAAAAGGACATGGTCACAGATGCCATGTTTGTTCACAAGTGAGGTTCAGGTTGAGAGCGTGTGCTAGGCCGCATGTACATGCACAATATATAAGTTCTATCAAAAGTGTCATTACTTTAAAAATTTACCAGAAGCAATCAAATCTCTGAAAGCAGCAACTAATAACTCAAGGAAAATTGATCCAAGTAATTGGTTGACATTATACTTATTAATGATTGGGGCTGCTCCTAATGGCAAAACATGCCATCACTCACAAAGTAGACCAGAATTAAGATCTCACAATCAAATCACAAAAAAATCACATCTACTCAATATTAAAAAGAAAATTTCAAGGTACATGTAACTAGCTTGCAGTAATTAGCAAATTATTGATTGTGGTCAGTCATCATGTACGTGCTTCAAGATTACATAATTTACATACATGTAATTTTGGCAGAAAGTGTCCCAGTCACAGTGTGCACGTGAAAGATCTCAAAACAAATCACAAGAAATGACAACCACTGAATATGAAAAAGAAAATTGCTTGTAGTAATCAGCCAGTCATTTATTGTGGTCACTCATCATGGTATACATGCTTCAAGATCTTGCAAAAGTGCTGTCACTCACAAAGTACACCAAAATCAAGATCTCACAACCAAATTCCTTTTTTTTTTGTTCTTTCAAACAAATCTTTTTTTCCTGTTTCCCATATGAGCAGTTACAGTTTTCCAGATTTGACAGTCATTTAATTTTGAAGTCAAAAGTGGTTTGAACTAATATTTGTGTACAACAGTTTAGTCATTATTGTTAACAATGTAGGAAATCCATTTTTTTTTTTGTCTAAACAGTTGTTAATGATAAAAGTTGTTGTTCCAGTCTGTTATGAGTAGACTTATGTTGAATTTAGTGGTTGGTTTCAATGAGAGATGCTGTGACCAGGCTAATATTATGAGAGTCTGTGCTCTGATCTGTTAAGAAGAGGCATTCACTACTAACATCACAGCAAGCTGGCAAAAAGCGCCAGTTCCACAATAACTGTGAATAATAATTATTATTGGATGAGGTTGAGCAAAATATCATGATTTGTCAGTGGCAAGCAGATCAATTATTTACCGAAGCTGAAGGCTGAGGCAAATAATTGATCTGTGACCACCCAGTTTGGTTTCACATTTAAATCACTCTCTGACATATCAGGGAAGCGATCTGCCATTTAAATTATTTCACCTGAGAGCTTGGTTTCAATCATGCATGAGAGGAAAATTCAATATTATTTGCAGCAAACACATTTACACGGCACTACGCATGAGCAGATCATTATTTGTAGGCAGTCATTTACAGGTCACTTGGTGGGCTCTCAGCCAATGAAAAGGAAGACAAAATGCATGGAATGATAAAAAGATTTATTTTTCAGTTGTCAACAATAACATTTCAGAACACCTAGAGGCCTTTGCACATTTGCTTGGATGCCATCTTGCAAACTAGAGCACAAGCTTCAAGATCTCGCGAACAACAACTACCGAACCAGGACTTGGAACATTTCATTACTAATTATGTACATGAATCAACTGCATTATCCACTTACCCATTCATTCATGTCCTAGTGGGTTATTCTGTAACTGGTTAAATTTTCTGTTTCTTGAAAATGTTACGAGCAAAAGCAAATAAAGAACCCTCATTGGACCACATAAAAACGCCTTGGTGGTAAATCACACTGGTTCCGCAAATCTTTCCCAACTTAATTGTTTCATCTGCCTCAGTTTCTTGCAAAGAATGAAATACTTCAGCTACATGTAGTTTTCTGTGTTTTCATCCTTCTCTTATTACTTCGTCCTCTTGTCTTTCATTATTTTTTCTTCTTCTTGCCAGGTAATTTCTTCTTCCTGAACCTTTGTTGTGCTTAGCCATATTTTTTGGAAATATATCAACCTGCCACATAAATGTAGTGCATTCATCTAATCAAAAATTTGGTGAATTTGAACTACACTGAATGCTTGTCTATCCCCCACTGAAGGTCAAAACTAACATGTGCACGGGGAGAAGTCCCTATCACTAGGCCCTTCAACCATTTTCCAGAGCCCCAATCGTTCGATTAAGTTCGATTGATTTCGATAAAGTTCGTTTAATCGAACGTTCCATTTGGTACGTGATTAGTTACGTCTGGAGCAAAGCCATGCACCTAAGAGAAAGCTTCTTTTATGAATAAACATTTGGCGCATCCAAACAAGAAATCGCCAAGCATTACCCGCGTATGTCTCAATGTAAAATACCTGAAAATACGCTTGAAAAAGTTACGAGGGTTGTAAACAAAGAAATGAAGTTTAAGCAGATAAAATAAACAGATACCGTACCGTTAAAAATCCTGGGCTAAGAACTATATCCAATGTGGCGATCGATGCGATCCTCTTGCTTCGTTTTGGCGGTCGTAACTTTTGGCGCAAACGGATTTTCCGGTCGATTTTCCGCTGACCCGCCGGTGCAATACTCTGATGCGAGCATTTTGGTCAGCTGTGATTGCATGAAAGATCATGTGAGTGACCACGTGACTTGTTTCCATTTCAAAATTGTTGTGTAAAACGGAGGTTTCGTTCCAGTCGTTTAAAACCAGTGCAACAGTTCATTTGTTTGTTTTTTTACCTTTTACTGGACGAAAAGTTAAGGGACCGAACCGAATCATATGACTCGTGGGTGCAGCGACCATGATTTATCTTTCTGATAGACTTCAACTTGGTAATGTCTCAAGAAATGGAGGTAAGCCGACCATCTTCTGTCTTGGTGTGTCTTTCATTCGAAAAGATGCATGCACATGTAAATACATGTAACATATCTGTTACCACATCAGCTGTTTTATCGAATTAGATGATTGCCTATGAAACATAGATCTGAATTTTGAATTGTTCTTCGTCCAGTCTACATAATTAGGTACTGTTCTATATACATGTATGATCGGTTATATGGCAGTTATATGTTTGCAACTGTGTATGCCATTTTTGTGCAGCCGTAAATTACTCATCCATTGTGATCATTTTACTATCTTGACATGGCATAAACTGATCGATCTCTTCGTAGGGAAATTAAAGTGCGAGCTGTGGAAGTTGAATCAAACAGTTTGTTTTTCTTCAAGTGGAAAGGCAACTTTATAGACTTAACATGATAACAAAACATACATGGACGCTAAAATATTAAACCCTGCAATAACTAAACAATGCAGTAAATAATTTTGTTTTTATTTTCAGCTTTGAGAAACAGGAGATGGAGAGTGGTGCTACCCTGTTAGGGCCAAAGTCTCTGTGAGTCTGATAGGGGTCTTTCAACTGCCTTCCGGTTACAAAGTTATTGCTGCAATTCTGCAATCATTGGTAAATTTTTAAAGGAGGAAATAACTAAATTTAGGGTTAGAAAGGAAGCTATATGTAGCTACTACAGTCATGCCACATCAGTGAAAGTACAGTTGTTTCTTGTTGGAAATGAATGAACCTTACAACTTGATGGGATAATTTTTGTTAACTTGTAAATAATAATATTATCGATCATATATTACATACACTGCGGCTACAAAGTTTATTTCAAGGGGAAAATGGTATGCATTAATTAATTCTTTCATGATGGAATACTGTAGTTTTTGTAAAACTTTACCTCAAATTGCACATGACCTTGACTTGTGACAGCTTGGGTTCCCTATAACTTACTGCAAGTGGTTTTGGTTTTATAAGCTTCATCTTGCCAGGGTGGGAAAAAAAAAATGAAATCTAGCTGCCCAGTGGGCCAGTATATTTTAGTTTTCAGTTGGCTCCACTAAAATATTACTAATGCCCAATGGGCACGTAGGGTTCATGCCTTATCAACTACATCATTTACTAGTTGCTGTCTATATTCAGTGATAGACTATAACAAAATGAGTTTATTGGCACTATGAAACTAGGTGAAAGAAACTACCAACAGTGACAATTGCTGTGTCAGATACAAAGTATGCTTGGATTTTAAATTAATCCATGCTTTCAACTCACTGTTTTGCTCATCTTGCAGTCTTAAGTTTTGAAATAGGCTTTGATTGGAAATTATCATTCACAAGATTATATGTACTGAGACTAATTTCACTTGCCCACCTGACCAGACCTCCAAACTTCCATTTTCACTTGCCCAAGAGCAAAATTTACTTGCCCCAGGCAATGGGATGTGGGTTTTTCCCTGCCCTGCTTGCTAAGACTACAAGTATTCCCTCTTTGGCTTAGGACCTCTTCATATGAGCCCGGTCAACCAGCCTGGCTCATTTTCTGAGATCTCACCTCGCTACTCTTTCCTTCGTAAAAATTTTGATGTGTTCATATATGTATGAGAAGCCAGGCTGGCCCGGTTACTGAGATCTCAGTTTTTGCGTCCAAGATCTCAGTGACCAGGATGAAAATTTTCCCATATGAACGCTCCAGCCCGGGTACCCAGGACAAAACTTTTTAGGCAAAATAGCTTCGCTTTTGCAACACAGCACTTGGCCAGTTACCTGGCTCATATGAAGAGGCCCTTAGTCATGCGTGACACAAAAGAAAATCAACATTTTTTTCTCGCTGTTTTCATTTGCATCACACACAATAGACTACGCGAAAGAGGCCAGGACTACTCATAGTATGAATATCTGTAGGCCCAATAAGATGGTACAGCTTTAATTGCTACATGCACTTGTACATGTACATAAAACAAGTCCATGACTCAAAATCAAACCCACAAGTTGCTTGCAACTGTAACATGGACCACATAAATGATGCAGGGTTTAGTTGCAGCCTCAGACATTGCTCAGTGATGAAAGATGAACAAAACCTTTGCACAACATGATCATCACCTACTAAATTTACAAAAGTCACACATAATGAGTTGTACCCTCTAAATTGGCCTAACGGTTCCCTTGATTAGAAGTGATTGATGCATGTACTGCATGTACGTTTACAATGTATATAGTTCCCATGTACAGACCAGGGTTGTCATTAATTTTTTAGTCACCTGTAGCCTTATTCTCCACACCCATAGCAAATTTGTTACTTTGTGGGTGATTTCTCTAAACAACAGGGAATTTCACCTGTAGCATCAAGGGAAAATCAAGCATACTCAGCCATAACAGATGTTACGGCTTACAACCCTTAATGACAGCCCTGCAGACATAGCATACTAGTACAAGTAAATAACCTGTATTTAGCCTTAAAATGAGTGATATAGAAGATGTTTTATACAAAGTAATGGACCCTTAGCCTCAAGTTCTCAATTGGTATTGATACATGCATGTTCCTTTAACTCCTTTACATTGTTTGCAATTCTTCTTAACAAAGAAAATATGTACCACTGATGATGGCCGTACACTCAAAAATGTTTTGGTTTTTAAAACTGTAGTAACTTTTAGCCTTTTATACATGTACAGTAGACAAAAAAAATATTATGGCAGGCTCAAGTGTTATTACAGCTTTTCATATACAGATACAGTAAGTGTAGAGCTACATACATTGATTATACAAGTAAAGAAAGAAGTAGAGCCAAGCACCCCCATCAAGCTTGAGTTTGCCCTACACTGACTTCTAGCATGTCATGTGTTGTTCACAGCTAGAGCAAAGTTGCATGTAAGTTTAAGATTTTTTTGGCACTATTATGCTGTTTTGACACTATTTTTGAACTATTTTAATACTATTTTTATACTATTTTTACAGTATTTTCATACTGTTTTTATACTATTTTGTGCTATTTTTATGCTGTTTTATACTATATTACTGTATGCCATTTCTAGATTATTTTAAAGCTATTTTCATATATTTATATTGTATTTGACATATTTTTTTTCATATATGATCCACTTTAATTTTTAAACTGTTTAAAGTACTATTGAAATATGTTTTGAGACAGTGGATTTCAATAGTGTTTTAAACAGGTTTTAACGCCTTTAAAATCAGTCGAAAAATATGTTAAAAATATAATTTTGCACCTATTTTAAACCTATTTTGTACAAAATACTTTTAAAATTGTCATTTAAACTAGTTTAAAAATAGTCTTGCAGATTAAAAGCTGTTTTTAAAACGATTTGTGTCCTGTTTTTATTCCGAATGCTGTGTTCCTCGAGAGATTTTTAAAGTAGTTACAGACTATTTTAATTATATTTTTAAACTTAGCAAAGGATTTCGAGTTTTGGAATTTTAACTATATTTTTAAAAGCTTTTCAAAATACATTTCAAATTTTGTTTCAATAGTGTTTTAAACAGGTTTAAACACCATTAAAAGCAGTCGAAAACTACGTTAAAAATACACTTTTCGCCCTGTTTTTAATCTATTTCATAAAATAGGTTTAAAACAGTTTTTAAATAGTATTTAAATACATTTAAAATAGTGTTTGGTTTGGTAAGTTGTACCACTGGCAGTCTCGCTTTTCTTTTGTCTATTGAATCTGTACTCAAGTTTCTCCATGACACCAGGCCCTATAAGAAGGTTACTGGCAATTACATGTACAATCATTAATGTTCAATTTCCAGTAAGTTTGTTGCCTACCAGAAGCCAACAAACCAATTGTTCTGGCTTCCTGTCCTGCCTGGCAGATGGACCATTTTTTATTGAACACCACACATACTATTTCAGTATTCATATAAAACTTCTATAGTATGAAGATTTGCTTGCATTAAAGCTGAAATATGTTAAGAGTAAACATGCTTTAATGTAGCCATATACACAAATGTTATTTGCACTGTTTACATACTGTACATTGTAAGCTGTCAGTTTCAGCCATGCTTCATGTTTGGTAGTATAATAGTTATATCATGGTGCATTTATACAGTGTTCGATCAAATACAGGAAAAATGTACATATTGGTAATTTGCTCTTTAAATTTGCATGCAGAATAACAAATGTCTGCTTAACACTTGCATTTGCTTGGAAATTCATACACTGCCTGATGCCACGGCAAGACAGCTTTCATTCTCTCACATTTCAGCCTAGTGTGAACAATGCATCAGTAGAATACATGCATGTCTATAAATGTCTATAACTTATGGTAATTTTTGTAATCACCCTCTCCACAAAAGTACTATTAATAATTTATTTCTTCTGCATGCCATAGGGTTGGATTGAATAAAGGCAAGAAAAAACAAAATTAAATATCTGAAATACATGCAGATAATAGATTTAATGTCGGTGGATTGGTAAGTTTAACAGTACAATATGTTAATTGCATTAAAATTGCCAATGTACCTGTCAGGACTGTCTTTAGTTGTTCTTGTACTGGTATTTCCAGAAACATTGCCTCCTGTGTTAACTTCAACCGACAAAGGCCACATGTTTCTTCTGCAGGTAACATGGTACCAACATATGATTGGCAGTTCTTGTTTGGGCAATAGAAATGTTTAACAATTTTTTGTGACTGAGTTTGGAAAAAGGAGAAAACTTCTTTGGAATCTTTTGGCATTCTGTTTTCTTTGGGGCAAATAAGGTGGATTAAAGCCAAAATGTCATCAAGGGCAACTCCAGAAAGTTGGTGCCTTGTGATAATCCCCAAAAGCAAAATGACAGTTTCCTTCACAGTAAGTTGTGAATTTGAAAATAATTGTTCATCTGACTCGTCTTGATCCCTAGCCATAGCAGACATAGCTTTTTGCATGTTACTTAACTCTTTTAATTCTTCAAGCAATTCAGATTGATCGAAGAAATCATTAATGTCATCTGAATCCAGAACTTTGACAGGCACATAATGACCACCAGCCCCAACTTCATCATCAGCTTCATTGTCGGCATCATCAGCTTCACTTTCATGTGGGACAATGTTCCACCACTCCAAGTTGTCAGCTAACACTAATAAAGCAAAAGAAAGACAGTCAATCTCCACTAACAGACACTGTCATACCACTCTACCTACAGACACTTCAATTCTCCATTTACCCCTCAGTCAAACTCTGCATAAATTACACTTTTCCGTAGGCGGACACTTTCCCATAAGCGGACACCTTGCTTTGTTCAAGGGAATATATTCACCGAATAATAGACCATTTTACGGTTGTCTGCTCGGCGACCTGGCCTTTGAATGGCAGCGAGGCTGGAGGTGACCTTGCTTTGATAAAGACCTGTCTACTATTGTCATGTAAATGCACCTAGTTAGCATTAGAACAACTTTATTTACACAACAAAAACAGTGAGGTCTGTATCAAAACAAGGTCACCTCCAGCCTCGCTGCCATTCAAAGGCCAGGTCACTGAGAAGACAACTGTAAAATGGTCTATTGGACATAATCCATTGGATTGTGATCGATTGAGTTTGGCTGTTGAACCCAATCGAACACAATCTAATGGATTTAGTTCTGTTCGGTTCGACTTGGTCGATTGAGTTACATTGGTTCGGAAATGATCTACGAACGTTCGACTATGCCGGGAATATCACAAAAATCTCCCTTTTGTTTCGAGGAATGTCACACCTAGCGCTTCGTTATACAAACATTTTTTCACTCGACCGAGTATTCTCCAATCTAGGCCGAGAAGAATTTAATACATAAGCTTAAATGCCGAAGAACAAAGACACCAAGATAAATACTCACGTCCATCGACATCCAAGAATTGAGTAGGAAGCTCCATGTTCTCGGTACGGATTTCTGAAGTTGTGACTTCGGTGACGCCTTCGGTATAATCTTGGGCCCGGCAATCAACTGTATATTTGTGATGAGAAATCAAAAAAATAAGCTTGATACTATATGTAGCGGCTAATTCAAAACAAATCTTGCCATTTCTCACGTACGTTTCTCGTTGGTCGAAGGCTCGGCAAAATCATAGTCTTGAGCATTAATCGGTGGGCAATTCAACGCGGGAGATTCTGCAGGTTTTGCCGCGTGGGTCTTTCTTTTCTTTGGATTAGAGCTGTCGACGACTGCTTCCAGTTCTACATCCACATAATTGCCATCACCTAATATGTTAGTATCTTTAACTCTTAGATCACCCAGCTTCTTTTTCAGTGGGCTCGGTTTTTCGTCCAACTCTATTCCGTGTAGCGTTCCACGTTTGGAAGACATGGTTTAATCAACGGTTTGATCATTATTTTCTTTACAGACAGCGGTTTGTCAGCGGCTGGCGGGTGCATTATTAACAAAGTGAACAAAGCGAACAAAGCGCCCTTATGAGATTTGCGCCAATCGTAAAAAAGCGCGCGTTTCTCTGAGATATCCCCGGTTTGCGCGGGCGGAATTACATTATTCCATGTTTTATGCGCTCACGTTCAACTTGTGGAACATCCGTACACGCTTTTTTTTTGCAACCTTCGCCAGTAATTTTTTAAATATCGTTGGAATCTTTGACGCTTTGAGTGTCGAGGTAAGGAACTTTTCAAGTGTGTTACCGTGCGTGTAAAAGTGGAAGTAATGTTATTATTTGTTGGAATGACTCTAGCTGTGCCTGACGAAAGCCTGACGACAAAATCACGGCGAAAAATTCTAATTGTCTACTCTCTTTCTCTCCACTGACAGATGACCTTTGCTGTTGTGATTTGGACAGGTACAGGGACAACTCCTCTGCCAATAGAGGAGATTGAAATACTTAATATTCAAAAGTTGGTAATCGATGGCAGCGCAGCTCCTGGCTCGAAGTGTTCGATGCAATATCAACAAAAAATGTGGCACGGGAAGATAATTTCCCTGCACGGTGAGTCTCTGGTATGCCAGAAAATCATATTATATAACAAGCCACTTACAATGAAAGATAGTTTGTAGTAATCGAAACAGGATCGACAAATAATTTCTATCTGACACACAACTATGGTATACTGGCCGTGGCCTGGTATGTTGCAGGACCTTGCCGAAATAAAGGACCGCGAAAATAGATTTTGATCGTGGAACCTTTGTTATTTCCCGCCATTGCCTATTTGCAACCAATCTGCCTTTCCATCACAACGTATAATCTGAAATACCATTTGCATTTCGTACGAAAGTCGGGCTGCAAATTATATTTTTGGGGCGTGCCGTGCTTCCTCCAGTATGTGTATACACAGTACTGAGAATAAATTTCAAGACATCTTTTAAATTTGTGGATTTCAAATAACCGTTTACTAAGTGAGAAATAATTCGCATATCGTGAAGTATCCTGTTAGAAGTTTGATTTGGGGATTTACCTCTGTCTACACGTTTCAGCAGCCGACGCTATACCTGTGTATTTCTGGCATTTCCGGTGTAGAATTTGAACACCTTGTATTTTGCCGAGACCTTGCCGTATTTCTAGTTTTCTCTTATTAAACCAGCGGCCTCATGATATCGGCAATTATTTTCAAATTGTTTTTTCGATATATTAAGAACCTGGCCGCGAATAAGCTCTGCGGGTTCGGTTCAGTACCGGTAGTCTGTCGCCGCTTCCCGCCGTCTCGGGTTTTTGCGATCGAAGTGTACAGTCACACATTGCGGTCAGCAGTTGTGCTTAGCGATCACGTGATTTTACCTGTTTTTTGAACGAGAAGCGAAGGAGGTTCGTCTATCGAAGACTTATTATGATGGATTTTTCGTGCAACCAGTTGTAGGAACGTACAGTGTACTCGCACTTCAAAGGTAAGCAAATACATTCATTTTGTGCCATTATACTTTAGGCCATCAAATCTCAGCACACGTTAGATATAAGCTTATGTTCTTCTTGTATCATTTAAAATAAAGGGAATAACGAACTCGATATTTAACAATAAAATTAGGCTTTCAAAATCAAAACTTCTGGTTTGGTTGTGGCTTTTTGTAGCGTGTAACTTAATTTATAAATTATTTCACTCGGTGAAAAACCTTATTTCAATTAACATTGTTTTTAACTTAACGTTGCACCAGTGTTAGTGTTAGTGTTAGTACGTACAATGTACATTCATTTAGTGCTACACCGTATTAACATTCTCAGACTGACAATATACTGAAATAACTGTTAACTTATCAACTTTGTTTGTAGAAAAACTGAAAGATGCTAAAGAGGCTTCATTTCTCTTAGAAGATGGGTATGGCGATGAATCAGATGGTGAGGAAGGTGAGTAGCACTGGCCTTATCATGGTTTTCAGCACCATCTTCATAGGTACAAATAGGCAAAGTGGTGATAAATTACAGTGTCTGAAAAGAAATTTGTTGGCAAAAAAACCTTTTGAAAATCGAATTTTGAACAATGTTTGAATTGCAACATTAAAATTCTATATGGCAGACTATTCATTTGTCTGTAAATCTGTGTGGATAGATAGTGTCAAAAATCGTGATAAGGCCTACTTATTTATTTTCAGTACATTATCAGCTAATCTTTTGGCTAAACTCCAGAATACCCGGCCACTTATTAGCATCTCATTGAATAAGAATATCAACTATTGTTATATACCTCGTTCTTCAAAGCCCACCAAAACATGTAAATAAAGTGGCCGGGTATTCTGAAGTTGCTCCAACATTTTGTGGAAATTTGCCACCCAAACCTTGAACGTATGACAAGCTAACAACAGACCACAGTATTGGAAATTCTCACACTGACAGTGCCCTTTTATTGATTCGATTCGATTAGGGGTTGCATCCCCTTCAGGCCGTTAAGGAATGGATGCATGTCATCAGCCCTACAAAATATCCTCCTTATTCAATATGAGTTTTTAATGATTGAATTCTGGGAGATTGTATATAGGTAATCAACATCTCATTTTATTCGTGTTAAAATATGTTTAGCTGAACAAGAGAAGTTACAAGTGAAGGAAAGGAATGGAAAAGGTACTCTGCTAAGTTTATGTTCTTTACTGAAACATTGATTGGTTACTTTCGATCCTAAATATTTTATAAAGAAGCTCAAAGGTCATTGTGATTTTAGTCAGAAATTTATACATGTAAATTTCATTTTCACAAATTTCATTTCCAGTTGCTGATGCCTCCATTAAAACATCTTAAAATCCTTGTTTTATCACCCTCAAAGTGTTGACTTGCTTTCACACGAACATTTTGAGCTGTAAAAAAACAACTAAATATGCTCTCAGAGCAATTGGGAATTTCGGTGACTATTTCCTTATGTACATATGGTTTAATCACACCTAACTCAGTTTTTAAGAGGAGCCATTTGCCCATTGTATAAATTTTTGCATATGAAATATCCAATTGAAAAAGACATGTTTCTTGACAGGTTGTCAACGTTGTTGAGTTTTTAAGTTTTGTCGAGAACTTTTGTTTGTATTCTACATCAACATCATTGGTCCTGCAAAAGATCACTACATGTACCAATTGATTGTTATCAATTCTCATTCTGATTTGTAAACTCTATTTCTAGTGACCATTTCAAGTACTAGATGGATTGTAAAGGAATTATTTTTTTATACTAGACTTGTGGGAGGGGGAGCCTTATAACATATAGAATTTTAGGTTTACATGTATACAGTAGAATCCCAATTTCTCAAACCCTCAATTTTTTTAACCTCCCGATAACTAGAATCAAAAGTCCTTTCGGTTGAACACTGTAATTTTAGCCCCAATTTCTCAAACTATCCAATTTTTTGAACCAATATTATTTTTGTTCCCTTCGAGGTTGGAAAAATGAGGATTCCACTGTATATCATTCTGTAAAGTGTTGAATATGGTCGGGTAATGAAGCTGTGAGGAAAGTAAGAGTGTCACTATTTAAACTGCCATTCTTTTACAGTTCCCACAGCTGAGAAGAAACCTTTGCCTTCAAAAAAGAAAAAACAAGGTAACACTTGGTAATAATATTAATTCTCAGGTCTTTCGTTAAAAAGAATGGTTACTATATGGGGGTGGGTGGGGAATTTGCTGGTTTCTTGAAGAGCAGTACCCAGGACAAAAGCAACTGCATAGAAAAAAATAATATACTAATATACCAATATATAATAATATGAAGCATAACAGGCCCTGCTCTAACATAATGAGCTGTTATACTATATACAGCACAACATACAAAGAAATTAATGTGATACTTACATGTATAAGCCTCAACAAGAGACAAGAGTGCTGTGGGCAGTTATGAAAATGTAAAATGCTACCTTATAACAAAGATTAAACCAGGACATACACATACTATTGCTCTGTAGGTAACAATGAACAAAGTAGAAAGAAGAAAGACCCAGTCCAATCCAAGAAAGGTAGGTTTACTTAACCATAATCAGAATCATGACAATATTATCACTGTAATATGTATAATATAAATTATGCAAAGTTTGTTGGTTGTTGTGGAGTCCTTTTTCATGTGTGTGTGGATTATAAAGAATACATGTACAGGGGTTTCAAAACAAGGCAGTAACTGCTGGGGTTCTGTCAGCTACTTTAGTACACCTTGAATGATTCATAACAGTTTCTTTGGTCATGCCAATCAGTTCGCAACAAACAAGCTAACTTGCAACAGCTACTTTACTCTGCCAGTTGTTGATACCCATTTTGAAATATTTTGAAACCCTAGAGTGGATGCCAGTTACAATAGTTCTTTTCTTTTCTTTTCTTTTCTTGTCTTTGTCTGTGTCATCCTAAAGGCACATCATGGAAAAGGGAAAGATACATGTATATCTACATGTACATGTATACATGTATATTTAAAAAATGAGCATACAGCGTATGCTTAATGTTATATATATCGTTCATGCTGCCAAATGAATAAAAACATGACTTGAAAACAACTGAAATGTTGTATTTTCCAATCTTTTCAGCTGGGGACAAAAAAGTCTCAAACAAGAAAGAAAAAGGTAAACAATTGAACATTCTTTATCTCTCAATGCTGATTTATGTTTCAAATCTAAGTGTAGTTTGCATTGTAAGGATATTCTCTGTTCTGATCACATGACTGGTCAAATATGGCTGTGATTAGAAACCTTCCTTAGCAGTCAATTAGTACATGTAGCTATAATAAAGAGTCTCCCCCCTTGAAGGAGAAGGTCACTCCAAAAAATGTACATATATTTTTTTTCAATGCTAATAAAAACCTCGCACTAAGTTTAGCCTCTCACCGAAGCTTCAGCCTCTAAAGTGCAGGTTTTGCACTTTAGAGGTTGATTTGATCATAAGAGCACTCTAAGTTAACTATTGCAAATGTCCATTGACAACCCTCTATAACTATACTATCATTTTGTTGAATCATAGCCAAAAAAGCTCCATCAGAGGCACAGAAAAAAAGCTGTGCTCAGCTGGTTGCTTCAATAACAGCACCCTTTACGGTAGCGGATGATTCTGAAGACAGCATAATCTCATCTAGCAGTGGAGAGTCTGACACAGAAGTCAACACCCCACAGCCATTGGTACAACTACCATCCCAACTTATGCACCGGCCACAAGTTGGGATGAAGACACCAAAATCTTCATTTCCCCCTACAAAGTGCATCAATGTGCATTGCAAGGAGGAGAAAAGGGAATTAAAGAGGGAAGTTGAAAGTCTGAAGTAGGAAATTGAAGATTGTAAGTACTGCACATAATAAAACATTGTTTTACACTTAAATGAAAGAAGTAATTGCAGGGATGCAGCGAACAAAAAGTTGCTGGATTATCAACAAGCTGAGCTGGCTTCTCAGCCTGGCCAGTTTACATATACGGTACCTTCAACATTACTCATTTAGAGTCTTTTCTTTCTTGTGATATGTCAGCCAGGGATAAGTTCCTTTTGGCTGGTGAGATTAGCAGTTAAAATCAGCTCAGTTGTTGATTCACTCACTGATTAAGAAATAAAGTCCCCAAAAAATTACACAAGCATTAAAGAGTATTAAGTTTAACACCACATCTAACCTTCACAGGAAATGATGTGTAATTTTCAGTTCATATTTTACAACTTTTTACACATATCAGTGAGACATTTACAAATTTAAAGAAGAAAGGACATATACTGGTTGTACTCCATCGGTCATGAAACAAAAAGAGATGACCTTTTTAAAAATGTGTTATGATTATAGAAAATTAGAACTGATTTATTGTTCACTCAAGTACAGTTACTAACATGTAAATTACCAGCAATATAACCAGGCTGTCACATGTAAAGCTAACAATCCATTCCTTATTAGTTGATGTTCAGTTCCCCAAACATTTAGACCACATCAAAGATTCGATTTATAACTAGGGGGAGACCTGCACTGTAAGTAGTTTAACAGAGTGGTCACTCTGAATAAATACTTTGGAAAGCTAATTAAATATTTTTGTGGCCACTAAAAGTTGTTACATGGGTTAGATGAGCATTGGTGCATGGGGTAAGTCTCTGCAGTTACCATATGCTAATTTTTGTAATTTAATTGTACAGTTGACCTCCCATAAGCGACCACATACAGTAGGCTTGGCATTTTGGGTGGTCACTTACAGGAGGTTTGTCTGTGCTTGTATTAAATTCCAAAAATAGCTTATAAAACACCTCATGTTCATCAGAGTTCTTGTCTAACTTTTCTTTGTGCTACATGTAAATGTAACATTTAATACCCTAATATAATTTTGTACATCCAGGCTTGTCAAATGTTACATTTTGAGTCACCCATTGCCTTGGTCCCCACACCCGTAAAAAACCCGAAAGAATGAGGGCTCATCAAGGATAATCGGCCCTTAATGGCAGCACTGACATCTGTCTTATATTATCACTTGGACATATTTGTCCTATAGACATAATACAGGTTAATGTGGACCTTAAGTTGTTTTCAATTGTCTTTAAGTGAAATCACGTTCATCTAAAGGGCCGCAGAACCATAGTCCAGTCCTGACACCATCAGGAGAGATGGATACAAATGAAGCATCAAAGAAAGGGGTAAGATCAAGTATCCTAGAAGATTAGAGACTAACAATAGGCTTTTTATGCTTAGTCAAAGAAAACTCTCATTCAGTAGTTTGTATCTTATGTGGCTGCAACAAGTGACCCAAGCTATCTACCGGTAAGCTATCTATAAGATTCCGACTACCAAGGGACATACACCTGTAACTCTAGCTTATGACCAGAGAGGTATTGTACTCCGAAGATTCAATTTTCAACGGCTTTTTATGAGAGTGCAACTGTTTTGCAATTTGCAACACATCATCATCAAAAGCAGGGCTCACGAAAAGTGCCATACAATCATCTGGGACGAGTAGCAAGGTTTTGTTTTTTTTTCATGTCCACTTGCCTGATGGACAGAGGTGCAGAAAAGTCATTTGCCAATCTTGACGTAATAAGAAAGTGAAACAAAAACAAGCATGCTCTTGCCCTGGGCAAAGCAAAATTTGAGCGAGTAATGTGTGAAAGGCAAGCTCAAATTCAATTTTTTTTTCAAGGTGTTGTATTTTACTGGGTATAAATTTGATCTAAACTGTTGCAGCTGTTTTGTATTTTAAATTCTGTCTTTGCTACATGTAGGTCCTCACCCATAAGACCTTCACATTCATTTATTTTTCATGTGGTTGTCATAAGCATGAGTCATGTCAAACTGATCTCATTACTTTCATTTGGTTCTTGTCGTGAATGGTCTGATGTTCCTGGGGTCTTAACCTTAAGTACATGTAGACACATGTAGTTGAAGAGTGCTGGGCCTTCACCACTAGGAGGCCTAACCTTCAAAGGATTTTAAATGCAAATGTTTGTATGGACTATGGTTGAAGCAAATTGACTTAGATTTATTTTTTTTATTTTTCAGCTTGCAGAAATTGCACAGGGGGTATGGTGCTGTGCAGTGAAAGTTAAGGCACTGATTAATTCTGTGCCTTCACGGACAGCACTTGCCTGTTCCATGTTATACATTTTTTATCCAAAAGACATCCTCACGGGAAAACGTCTAAAGGACTTGGACCCAAGGGTTGTTGATGCAATTGCAGGTAACATAGTAAATTAAGATAAATGTAAATAACAAATGAGATTTAAATTTCGTAAAATTTCTTGATGAGCAATTACTGTTAGTAGTATTACTTGCACATGTTCTGATCAGTATTTGTTGTATAGACTAGAACAGTTGTTTATGCTAGTTAGAGATTTGTCTTGACTTCTTTTTTTTTTTTAAGATTTTGCTGTGGTTGCAAGAATAAAAGAAAGAGTCAATAAAAAAGAAACAGAAAATAATGGCAACTCAAAAGAGCCGAAAAATGTAACCCGTGGGGATGTCATGCAAGCCATGCGTCAAAAATGTAATCAGTTGATATTTCAAACTAAGAGGCCGACTTACCACAAAGGTAAGATTACTGAAAAGTTTTTTAAATGCTATGTTGAGTTTATGTCAATAAAGAAATAGCTGTTACCAAGTTGCAATATGTAGGTTACATTACAGACATAGCATACATGTACATGTAAGGAACCTTAATTTAAGAAATAAAAAACAAGTACCGTGTTTCTATCGAGTTATAGAAACATGAGTGTAAGCTTGTGAGAATGAGAAATGCTGTAGGAGAATGAGCCGCAGGCGAGTGTTTCCACAGCTTTTGCGAGTTCTCCCAAACTTTCACGAGTGTTTTTATAACTCGATAGAAACACGGAGAACATGTTTTTTATTTCTTTTAGAAAACAACACGATGAAAAAAGGAAAGCAACTTGTTAACTTTGGTTAGCAAAATGTAAATTCTCTTTGCTTGCGCTATCATTACGTCAACAGCTTGTGCTACATGTAGTTCCGTGTTTCTATCGAGTTATGGAAACACGATTTTTAACCAGTCAGCGTGCGTATTTTCTTAGGACTGTTTTCTAATCAGCCTTAAAAGGAGTCGTATGGAAGGTGTTTTATACGAATGGGCCATTAGCCTCACTTGCTGGATATAAAAATACATTCATGAACGAATGTTTTGTCATTGATACTGTTCCTGAAACTCTTTCCTTGTTTTCATTCTTATAGAAAAGTATGTGGAAGCCAAGAAGGCCCGCTTGGAACTTGGAGAACATGCAGTAAATCAATAGGCCATATTTAGATTCATAAGTTACTATATCTCCTCCACTAAAGGGATACTCCCACCCCTCTGGAAAATGTAATTAATATACTACAGCTTCATACATTCATACATTCATACATTCGTACATCTCTTTAGATTTGGCCATTGAGAATTCTACCCCTCCCTCTTAATGGAACTACACAGTGGTTTTTTGAGCACCATCTTCTGTTAAGTACAGTGCGACTACTCCAACCATGCGACTTGGAAAAGAGTTAATCAAGCAGAACACTACCTCAGAACACACGATAGTGAGCTTCCGAAAAAAAAACGAATGTTGAAGAATACAGCAATAGTTATTAAGAAAATTGAAAACCTAACAGAGCGTTGCGGACGTGTCAGGAAACTTAGCCATTTGTTGATTGGTTAGTCTCAATCCTAAATTTGTGACACAGTTTCAGTTAAGCTGTTGTCAAATGAGTTTTCAAGCTAATATTTTTCAGCCAGTCGATTTATCAGTTTGATAATTCGAAATCAAAGTCTGAATCTCTAAGTGTGCATAGTGTTTTCCTGTCAAATGAACTGTTACTTGCTGTCACAAGAAGCAGCCAGTTTATTGTTCTTACTTTACGTTTTGATTGTTTAGCTATCTTCTAGGTGGCCCGGTTTGAGTAGTCGCACTGTAAACAATTGCCAACCATAAACCAGCAGATAGTACTTATCTGATTGGCTGCTCATATTGGAGTTACAGTCTGCTTTTAGCCTCCCACCATTTTTCTGTTGCTCTGATTTAATATAAACTAGTAATACTACTTGCAACGATATGAGTGGTGACTTCTTATGACTCAACACTTTCCACTCTGGTGTGTACAAAAAATCTTTTCTTTGGAAATCAGCTATTTTAAGATTTGTTTTATATCTGACATTTTTAAAACACAAAATAAAATGCCATTGAAATTTTAACAAAAATATTTCCTGCATACATCCAAGCTGTGAATAATTACTGAACTTGTCAATTTTTTCCATGTTAGAACCAATAACTGCCATTACAGTCCTCAGCAAGGCAATTTGTCATTCTGCATTGTTTTAATTGATTAGCTGACCGTTTCGCATTGTTCATATAGTCCATGGTATAACAACAAATTTCTTTTATCACAGACTCAACTGTTATTACGGCTTTTTGTATATAAAAATAAGAGTAGACCCATACAAGCAAAGAAAGAAGTAGGGCCAAGCACCACGCTCAGGCTTGAGTTTGCCCTACACTGACATCTGTCATATTCTGTTTTGTTCACAGCTACAACAAAGTAATGTTTAGGGCTTTTTAGCACTACTTAAATTATGCTATTTTGATACCACTTTTGACCTAATTTCAGATTAGTTTTATGCAATTTTAATACTATTTTAATGCTATTTTTACTGTATTTTCATACTGCTTTTATCCTATTTTGTGCTATTTATATGCTGTTTCATGATATATCAGTGTATGCCATTACTAGACTATTTAAAAGCTATTTTGGTATGTTTAGAATGTATTTGATATGTATGTTTTTCTATATGGCCCACTGTAATTTTAAAACTGTTTAAAGTGCTATTGAAATATATTTTGAGACAGCAGATTTCAATAGTGTTTTAAACAGGTTTTAACACCTTTAAAATCAGTCGAAAAATATGTTAAAAATATAATTTTGCACCTATTTTAAACCTATTTTGTACAAAATACTTTTAAAATTGTCATTTAAACTAGTTTAAAAATAGTCTTGCAGATTAAAAGCTGTTTTGAAAACTATTTGTATCCTGTTTGTATTCCAAATGCTGTTCCTCGAGCGATTTTTAAAGTATTTATAGACTATTTTAATCATGTTTTTAAACTTAGCAAAGGATTTCGAGTTTTGGAATTTAAACTATATTTTTAAACGCTTTTCAAAATACATTTCAAACTTTGTTTCAATAGTGTTTTAAACAGGTTTAAACACCATTAAAGTCAGTCGAAAACTATGTTAAAAATACACTTTTCGCCCTATTTTTAATCTATTTCATCAAATAGGTTAAAAAAAGTTTTTAAAAATAGTATTTAAATACATTTAAAATAGAGTTTGGTTTGGTAAGGGTTTGTTCTACCGCGTTTCGTGCCCAATTTTTCCTCGAAAAAAGGTTAAAAGTGCCATTTTTATTGGCCAGGCCGAGAAGAAATACCGTATTCTAACAAACTGTGCACAAAAAATAGAAATCCGCCTGTAAAATTCCTTTTGACTAAAACATTCCTGATGGCTTTGAAAATTCCTGATCGCTTCAACTGAAGCCAAGAGGAATGCACCAAGCTTAAACTGAAGCCTTCAGGAATTCGCAACGGGAAGCTGTGTCGCCCCAACCGGAACCGCGTCATGAAAGCAATCAACAACTTCGCGTGTAATATCACGCACTTGTCTCTGCCACTCAGGAGTGAAATATTCATTCACGAGAAACGCGATCAAGTGAACACTGACAAGCATGTTTTTATCATATGTAAATGAAACCGTGGATTTTTAAATGTAATTCGACCGGTGGTTATATTGTCGCCGCCTTTTTCGCTAACGCGCCCTGCCAAAAAGAAACCACTCGTGCCAATCGTAACCATCCCCGGAGCATACTTTTAAAAAATTCTTGTACTCAGGGGTGGCTTCTACGAGAGGTATTATCGGCGGGTTTAGCGTTACTTTATGAATAGTTCCCTCCTTTTCGAAACAGGGGAAACAACACTCCTCGAAATGACAGTCCGGATAATCGAAACAAGTAACCGTCGGCACAATCTGCTGCTTGAATTCGCAGAAAGGCAGTTTTAAAATATTCTTGTGTACCTTGTCCCACCCCGCTTCCTTTTTTTCCTTGATTTTCATCGCGATGCACTCCCTGAGAATCATCTCACGAAGCTCTGGAGGGAGACTTTGAATGGCTTTAGAAAGCCCGTCGTCGGAAGACATGGTTCCTTAGAATATAACCTCAGGTTTCATTTCTCTAACTGGTGTGTTTCTTTCTTTCAGCTCGAGCAAAACAAGTTTAAAACCTTTTTTCGCTTTTTCACGCTTGCTGATAAGACGTTGTTTTAGCGCGTTACCGCCGCAGGGCTTGCAGAGACGGTAGTCGCACAGAAGACCGATTCCGCAGACTCTGCAGGGCTCTGGCATTCTCATTCCTTTTTTCAGCTGATAGTTGTGCTTGCCGCAATACGCCCCGTAACAACGCTTTCCGCAGCTTTCTTTCCGGCCCCGCTTCAGCCACCCGCACTTGTTTGGTGCTCGAGTCATTCCGGCTCTCGCGGTATTACACCGGGCTCGCGCGTTTCTAATATGACGCACTCCTTTGTTATGAGTAGTATATAGGGAATTAACCAAATACTATTTCAAAGAGGGAGCTGCATTTAACCGTTTCGCAGCCCCCAGGCTCAACCGGCCCGAGCTTGTGAGGGCCGATCTTGATGATGGGGGCTGTGATAAGGTGAAATAAGGCTCCCTCTGCGAAATGGTATTTGGTTAATTCCCTATATACTACTTGGAACAAATACAGTTTCCGTTCCCGATAACGGCTCCAGTCAATAAGGAAAGGAGAAAATGTCCAGAATTTTGTTTTTTTTAATTCTGCCGGTTAAATTAAACGTTTGTAACTATTACATAAGTACAAACTTGATGTGATCCGTTTTCAACTAAATCAGTAGGTCACAGAATGGATGTTTTACACATACAGACAATAAAATAGGAAGTGATGTGCTTGATGTAACCGGCTTCCCAGACAGAGAACTCGTTCGAGTGGGAATAAGAAGAGGGGGATGATCATGATTAATTAGGTCTTCTATCATGCAGATGTAAGATAGAAGTAAAACATCACGAAACAAACAATCATCCAATAGCAACGTTTACTATTTATTCCCTAACATAAGCCTATAAAAAGAACAGCAAGGCCAGACGGTAAGAAGAACTACAATAAACATGTTCGATAGCTGTACCAAAACGTATTAAAGGTTGGCCATGTACTTAAGCTAACCTTTCAAAAAAAAAAGTACTAAAAAGTTAACCATGGCTAGCTACAACTTTTTTAACATAAAGTTCGGCAAACACGGAGGGACTAGTCACGCTTATTGCCATGCAACCAGCCACAGGGATAAGTCCCATGTCGTGTTTACAAGACGCAACCTAAGTCGCAGTGACCGACTGCTTTGGCATTTGACTTTTATTTTGGTCGTAGGGACTTAAGTCGTACGACGGGACAATCAAAATTTCATAGGACTAGTCCCTGAGAGTAATATTATGATTTAAAACTAGTTTGCGTTCACGGGGCTAGTGACAGGGACAAAAATTTGGCCGCGGTGATTTTGCGAAGAAAATGGGTAGTTCACACAGAAGGAGCTCGTCCCCGGAACTTGTCACACGGAGTAATCCTCTCGTGTGTGCCAAGCAAAGAACACCGAGACCAGACACTAAGAATGTGTATAATCAAAATGTCCAATGATGCACAAAACCTACTAAACATCAACTAGGTAAAAAAGTAAATTTTTAATACATAACGTTCCAAAACTTAACTGTGGTAACTACCTTTTAACTTTAACCTTGAAAAGGATACTAGCCCAACGATAGTGTACAAGTTACACCCGTTTTCACAACTCTAAAGTGCGTTGCAGTGATCGTTAATCGTGTAGGCGATCTGTTGTGCATTCACCAAACGAAGCTTTCAGGTAGCTATGGAAAGGAATTTTAAATTAACAGAATACAACAGGTCAATAAAAGGCGAAGCGATCTACGACGCAGGTCTGTTAAACCGCGCAAACCTTTACTCTAGTTCTGGAGATCACAATTTATTTTTATCTATTACTCAAGGTTCCACCAGTTATTAATTCTAGGTATAACAAGTCGAATGCGTGCTTTGGTGATCGATAATCGTGTGGGAGATATGGCGCACATTTATTGACGTTGATGTTAGGGAACTAAAAAGGTCTTTAAACTCAATGTTAACGATCGACATATTGGTTAATTATGGCCGAATTAACCCACGTTGTAGACCTTTCTCTAGTTGCTAAGAAGATAGTTTTTGATCTATTACGCGGTCTTTATAATAGTATCAGGATTAAGACTGGCATTTAGCTGCGTTTGGTTCTAATAAGTGTAAAGAACCCTTTATGTATAGACATTCGTGTAGATGATTAGGTGCGCAATCTTTACCATCGCTAGTAGAAAAAAGCAGTGTTTAGGCGGGCAAATGTTCATCCTCTATACTGAGTTCTGCCCTGCATGCATGTTGTCGTACCAATTAGAAAAAATGTTTTCCCAATTAACAAATTTTTCCTTTGGTGATCATTCACTCATTTCGTCTCATCAACATTTATATTTTGAACTTTGTATTGCTCTTTGCTGGGAAAATGAGATTTGTTTGATCTCTGTTAGCTACAAGGGTGTAAACCGATGGAAAGCTCTGTGAAACAACGCGTCACTGTTTACGTCAGAAATGAACCTGAGCGCCAGAAATGAGAAACATTCTCTCAAGGAGAGCTCCACACATCGTCAAACGGAGTAATTTAAACTTAAGTCAAACTCTCCTTTGCGCTCCTGATTGTAAATTTAAAGATTGGAAAATAACAGAAAGGGACATCAATTGTCCTTGTCACAGGATCCTAAATTTACAATAAAAGGAAATTCCAGATGCTGAGTTGACCCTTATATTTTTCCCGTTTCGTGCTTAATTCGTGATTACAGAATCATTTATTATTAGAAATAGGATAAGATCAAAATCCTTTTACAAGCTCAGTTTAGCTTTAAAAAACAAGCCTGTCAGTCCCAGTGAAGACTTTGGAGTGCCGAATTTAACAAGACTTTGGTGTACACGTAAATAAGAAGTGTTTCAAAGTGTTTCTTTTGAGGATCCTGTGACAAGGAAAATTGATGTCCCTTCCTGTTATTTTCCAATCTTTTTTAAAAGATTGAGAGCATTTGAAATGTATCCTCTTTGGGCAATTTTAATGCATTTCAAATGCTCTCAATGTAGTGGGCTATTCCTAAAGTATGATTTACGACCTTTTTCACTGAAGCTGACATTTTTTTCATGTTGATCATGGCAATTTTAGTCATCCGGTCATCTCGTGATGCGTCATTCAAGATCCGTCAAGTATGGAAGTAGGTATATTATACAACGTTTACTAGTAAAATTTTACTTTCAGTTTTCCAGTCCATTCAAGGTGCAATTTGCGTTCAGAAGACTGATTAGCAAAACCAAACGAGCGAGAAATTTTAAGGAACGTAGAACTAATTGTAAGTACGTGCAAGTTATTGTTTAATTATGGGAATAATTTTAGGACACGGATTAAACCAATATAAGTATGATAATTAATTGTTGCATTGAACAAAATGTCTTAGTATCTTATAAATTAAGTTTAATATAAGAAATTATTTATGTCGTTAGATATTAGAGTTTCTATAAGTAAATTCATCAACTGTGTAAGCTAGAGGCCTAACAAACTACAGCTGCTCGTAGTTAAATTAAATATCTATCTACCTTAAATCGCAACGGGAAATTCCGTCTTGAAGCCCTCAGATATGTAATATAGTAGTATATAGGGAAGTCGACAAATAACGTTTCGCAGAGGGAGTCTTATTTCGCCTTATCGCAGCCCCCACCATCAAGTCCGGCCCTCACAAGCTCGGGCCGGTTGATGGTGGGGGCTGCGATAAGGCGAAATAAGGCTCCCTCTGCGAAACATTATTTGTCGACTTCCCTATATACTACTCACAACAAAGGAGTGCGAAATATTAGAAACAAGCGAGCCGGAGTTATACCGCCAGAGCAGGGATGGAACGAGCTCCAAACAAGTGCGGATGGCTGAAGCGGGGCCGGAAAGAAAGCTGCGGAAAGCGCTGTTACGGGGCGTATTGCGGGCAGCACAACTACCAGCTGAAAAAAGGAATGAAAAAGCCAGAGCCCTGCAGAGTATGCGGAGTCGGGCTTCTGTGCGACTACCGTCTCTGCAAGCGCTGCGGCGGGGGCGCGCTAAAAATGCGGCCTTACCGCAAAAAAGAAAAAGCGAAAAAACTGTTTGAGCGCGTTTTGCTCGAGCTGCAAGAAAGAAACCCGCCAGTTAGAGAAACGTAACCTCGATTATACCGCAAGGAGCCATGTCTTTCAGCATTCAAGAAAGACTGGAAGAAGAACTCGCAAAAATAGACCCGGCGGTATTGCGTTATTTCGACGAGCTTCTTGCAGAAAGCGCGCCAGAAGCAAGAAAGGTTGTGCAGAACGTGCTGGATGAACCGATTTCTGAAGAAACGCAGGCGCGTCTGCAAAAGCCGCTTGTTCCGAAACCTTACGAGCCAAGAGCCCCTCCACGCCAAAGAAGGAAAAGAGGAGCGCAAGCGCTTCTGAGGGAGTACGACCCCTTCCCTGCGCGGAGAGTTCGAACAGCAGCAGATTACCAGAGAGAGATTCTGGATCTGTTCGATGACACAGAGAAAGAGGGGGAAGAAGAGACAACAGGCAGGCGTTTCATAAGATGGCGCTTCATCAGGCGTCTGGGGAGAAACCTGACGCCAGAGTTCATGGCGAAGATACGCGAAAGAGTAAGCACGTCATTTTATCTTCGGCACGTTTTCGGGTACCAGTTGCGGAACATTGAGGACGAAACGGTAATCGTATACTATTCAAACCCCGAGGGCTCACAGTGGTATAACAAACTAGAAGACGCGGAAAAATGGCTCAACACCCGGGAAGAAGAGCGTCTCGACAACGAAAGGGTTGAAAGGCCAAACACGAAGTGGGCTTTTGAAGGTTTTTTTAACGTTGACGTGAAGGTTGTGCTCGACAGGCAGCCGTTGGTGGGAACAGGGCCATTGCCTGACTGGCTGCGCAACCTTGCCCATGGCCGGGCGATGATTACTTTGGACACTTTCGAAGACAACCTATACCTATTTAGGTGCCTCGCTGTGCACCGAGGGGCTCTTCCCCACCGAAGCACGAAAGAAGCACGAAGACTGGCGCAGAGTTTCTATAAGCTCAAGGCCATTCCACCGAACTTCAGAAAAACGTCTCTAGACGAGCTTGACAAGGTTGAAGCGCATCTGAATGAGGGCTCGCCCGTCTCATCTTGGCTCGGAATACGTGTCTACGAGCCGGAGCGTCTTCGAGACGGAGAAGTGGTTTGGCACCTAAGAACAAACCCGAACCCCAAAATCAAAAACGTTTTGACGATAGGTGTCTACGAAGGCCACGCTTTCTTGATAAAAGACATCGCGAAGCTGGCAAAAACCTATGCATGCACCCGTTGCGGGCAGAGATTCACACAAGCTTGCAATATCAAGCGCCATCATGAGACCTGCAGCGCGGGAGAAGCGGTGATCCATTGCCCTGGGAGAAAAGTGGAAGCCCCGGAGACAGCTTTCGAGAGAATGATGTACCCCCCGAAGGGCACAGCATCGAAACAAGCGATGCTGTGGCTGGAGCGGGAAGCAAAGCGACGGGGAATTCACATCCACCACGCAATGTGCAGGCATGGGGGCGAGAGATTGCTTCCTCGGGAAGGCGGGAAAATGAAGTCTTCTCCCGTCGACGGGTACCACCACAAAACGAGGACGGCGTTTCAATACCACGGATGTCCCTTCCACGGATGCCCAAAATGTTATCCAAACCGGCAGGAGGTTATAACAAAAGGCAAAACAGCCGAACAACTGTACCAAGCCACCGTGAACCGTACCGCACATCTGCGTAAGATCGGTTACAAAGTTATCGAGGCCTGGTCTTGCGAAGTTGGGTTTCTTAAAGGGGAACTCCCGAGGAAGCAAACGAAAACTTACCCGCACGAGATCTTGTACGATTTCGAGGCGTATGGCGACAAAAATTATCGGAAAGAGCCGACAGGCGCGTTAACGATAGAAAGCGCGCACGTGCCGATCTCTGTGAGCGTCGGCGACACTCTTAAAAGAGAGCCCACCCACATCTGCGAAAGAAACCCCGTGGAGCTGGTCCGCAAGTTCTTGAAAGAGCTGGAGAGACGCGAGAAAAGCATCCAGGACCGGGTGAGAGCGGAGTTTGTGCCAGAAGACATGCACCTGCTGACAAAAGACCAGCAGCAAAAAATTAATGAATGGTGCAACCAGGTCCCTGTCGTGGGCTTCAACTCAGGCTCGTACGACCTGAATCTGATCAAAAATCACTTCGCCAGCACTCTCGCCGAATTATCAAAAAAAGTCAAAGTGGCCAAGAAGGGGAACAAAACCATGTTCCTGCTCACCTGGGGGGCCCGTTTCCTCGACATCATCAACTATCTGGGCCCGGGCACGAGCTACGCGAAATGGGTGAAAGCCTACGGAAGCGAGTCCAAGAAATCCTGGTTCCCTTACGAATGGTTCGACGCGCCCAAAAAGCTCGATTTCCCTGGGCTCCCAGAATACGAGGCCTGGTATTCGAAGCTGAAGGGCGGATACGTTCTCACGCGGAAGGAGTGGGAGGGGTGCCAGCTGCTGTTCAAAGAAAAGGGGATGCAGACCTTCGCAGACTGGCTGCGTTACTACAAAAATCTTGATGTGGCTCCCGGCCTCGAGGCGCTGGAAAAGATGAAAAGCTTCTACACCGAGAGAGGAATCGACATTCTGAAAGACGCGGTGAGCCTGCCAGGGGTGAGTTTGCATTATTTGCTCCGAGGGGCAATGGAGCGTGGCGCAGACCTTTACAGTCCTGGCATAGAGGCTTACAAAATGCTGAAAAGGGCGGTTGTTGGCGGGCCGAGCCTTGTTTTCGCAAGACGGCACGAGGCCGGTGTGACGCGGATAAGGTCGCATCAGTTCCAAGAACCGCGTCTGTGCAAAAAGATTCTGGGTTTCGACGCCAGCGCTCTCTATCTCTCGACCATGCTGAGAGAAATGCCATGCGGGAAGGAAAGGGTCAAGTACCACACCGATGACCGCCAAGCGGAAGCGGCCGAAGTTCTGATTCGCTGGTTGAAAGCCGGGGAGTGGTTCGGCTTCGCCGAAGTCGACATCAAGATCCCAGAGCGCTTGTGGCCAAAGTTTGAGGAGATGTGCCCCTTTTTCATCAACAAGCGGGTTCCCGCCGAAGCTGTGCCGGAACACATGAAAGAGTACTTGGCGAGAACGGGCAGAAAGCGCGGAGATGGAAAAAAGCTTGTGGGGGCGCTGTCTGCAGAACGGCTGCTGGTGTACGCCCCTCTGCTGCGGTGGTACGTGAACCATGGGGCGGTTGTCACGAAGGTTTCCAGAACAATCGACTACGCCGCGGGCAAGATCTTCACCTGGTTCGTGGAGCAGGTGACAGAGGCGCGCCGGACAGGAGACGTGGACAGAAGCAAGGCACTGCTCGCCGAAGTGTTCAAACTGCTCGGAAACAGCGCTTACGGGAAACTGATCGAAGCGCTGGAGCGGCAAACGAACGTGATCTACACGAAAGACGAGAAGGTTGTCGACAGCGCGCTGCGGAGCGCGTATTTCGAAGACCTCGACGAGATCGGGGAGGCCTACGAGCTGGAAAGCCGCAAGCCCCGGATTACGATCAGGCGGCCGTTCCAGATCGGAATCGCCGTCTACCAGCTGGCGAAGCTGCGGATGCTGGAATTCTACTACGACTTTCTCGACAAGTACGTCGACAGAAGAGATTTTGAGCTGATCCAGATGGACACAGACAGCAACTACATGGCGATCTCGGGCGAGCGGCTCGAGGACGTCCTCCGGCCAGAGCTGAAGGCCGAATTCGATGCGGAAAAAAACCAGTGGCTGGCTTGGGACAAGTGGAGTGGCCGGACCCCAGGTCTCTTCAAGCTTGAGTTCGAGGGCCACCGCATGATCGCCCTTTGCTCGAAGTGTTATTACGCCGACGACGGAGAGGGTGGCGAAAAACAGAAGTTCAGCATAAATGGGATGTCGAAAAGGCAGAACGAGGTGTCATGGCAGCGGTTCAAGGAAGCGTTGGAAGGCAGCAAGGACATGGCGACCAACCGGCGTTTCAGGATGCGGGACGGCCAGATCGTCACTTACGAGCAGGAGAAGCTGGGGCTGAGTGCTTATTACGACAAGCGGTGGGTGCTGCCCGACGGGATACACACCTAACCAATCGAATATCACATCTAGTTCACGTCAGCGGGAGGAAGAGTAGTATTCGGAGGAACAACGAGCAGCTCTTCGCGCACGAAGCCGCGCTTGGGCCCGTCGCGCAGATAGTAGAGAACGGGCTGATCCGGTTTGGAAAAAGACCTTTCAATGCCGAAAACTTTCAAAGACCAGATTGGATCCGTGGCCCTTTTCACGCCTCCTTCAAGTTCGCCGGGCTGGTAGAGATAACGAACTTGGACAAGAGAGGGGAGGATTTTTTAGCGTTTTCCAACAGGCCTCGTGTAAGGTGTCGACGGCCTTGCATAAACAGCTTTTTCTTTTATGGCGACGGCGGGTTTCTTGCCGATAAGGCTTGTGACCTCGTTGTTCAGAGCCGAAACAACTTCAGGAAGTCTTTTCACCCAGGCAGTGGACCGCTTGCCCTCAGGGAGAAGCATCTCTTCGGCGTACTGGTGCCCGAACAATCGCTCAGCCAGAGTGCGGTTGAAACGTTCGACAATGGCCTGGTCGCGGTGAATGTTAACGTGCCCGCGCCGGATAAAGGTTTTGTGCTTGTCCATCTCTTTGGTGACGGCGCCCATGAATTCGTGCCCGGGGTCAACCTGCAGCATTTCGGGCCATTCGAGAGGCGAGCGCTTGTAAATCTTCTGAAAGGCCAGTGCGACCTCATCAGAATTTTTCGAAGTCAGGGGTTCGGCCTCTTTGTAGCGACTGGCCACGTCGACAACGGTCAGCGCGTATTTGAAAACTTTGCGGCCGCGAGGGAGCTTGTCGTGCGGCAGAAAAAGAAGGTCAGCCTGATGGACCCTGTTGGGCATGGGAACGTCGAATTTCGGCCGAGGAATCCGCTTCGGCGCGGGGAGGTATATCTGCCAGAGCGCTTGCCTGATCAGCCACTTTTTTGCGGCTTCTTCAGGTACCTTAGCGGCCTCGGCCAATTTTTTGATCGCGGCTATGCCTTTCCAGTAGCCCCCGGGGCTGTAGTAAATCTTTGCGAGTTTCGCGTCCATATAAGTAAGGCGTAAAAAAGTTTAAAGGAAGCGGAAGGCCGCGTAGCCCAGAGCGAGAGCGCCGGCGCCCACGAACGCGAGTTCGCCGTTTTTCTGCTGCTCGCTTGGCTGATAGAAATCTGAGAACTTAGGCTCCTTGGGGGGCACCATCTGTTCGTCAGGATGCGCCTGGCTGTAGAGTTTGAAGGCGTAGTCCGTGTTGGTCATGTTCTGCTTGGCCTGCTCCTTTGTTTGCGCGTTGGTCGCGATCCAGTGGAGAAGCTGTGTTCGGTCGCGCGTGTATTTGGCGTAAGCGGCTTGATAATCTTCGAGAGCCTTGTCGTGGCGCTTTTTTTCTTCAAGCGCGGCTTTGCGGCCCCCGCCGAGCGCCCTCGCCAGATAATTGCCGCCGATAAAAGCCGTGGCGTTCAACACAGCCCCGCCAATCATGATAGCGATGCTCGTCATGGTATATGTTGTAAATCTGTTTTTAATTGTTCTCGTTTGGCGGCGGCTGGGGTTCGTATGGAGGAGGTATAAGGCATTTCTCCGGTAATGGGAATTGTTCAGTACCAAGATCCTCTTCATCGGTGCAAATCTCAACCGACCAAACAAAATCTAAGGCATCAGTGGTATAATCGATCATCTTGTATGCGAAAAATAACAGCGCAACCGTTGTGAAGGCTTTGTTTGTGAAACAAGAACACTCCATTGCGCTATTATAAGGGTTTTTTTCAAATGCTGGCGGGGAGGATTTTCTGGTCCTCAAGGTACCCTTTTAGCGCAATGCTGCCTCCCACGACGACGGTGAACGTCATGTAATTCATAAAGCTGCTGCTGGGATCAGAAGTGAAATTCTCTTTCACAACCTTTTTCGCTGCCCAGCCGATGCCCGCGGCTAATCCCGTGAGAGTTGTGGCGTCAATGACGATCTTGACAAGCTTGTTGTCGGACATGGCGCGCTTGATATAAGGAAAGCGCGAAAGTTTAAAACAAAATTAATTGGGGACCTGTCTTTCAGCTTCTTATTCTTCTTCCGCGAATTCTTTGATTTTGTCTTCTATTTCAATTTTTCGCCTGACCTCTTGTTCCATTTTTCTCCGCCTTTCTCCCTCTTCAACAAGCATTTCGTCGGTAAGACGTCTCACCATCCTCCAAGTCTTGACGGAAAAATCAGCCCAAAAAAGCGTAATCCCTCCGATTGCTGCTGTATAGATGAGAACCTGCGCAATGCTTGGGATCGTCATCGTGAGATATGAATCACGCGCAAACATTTAAATCATTTTTTTTAATCCTCTTGGCCGTGTATCGCGAGCAGGTTTTGGCTCGACACTCGCGGGCTCAGGAGCGGGCTCAGGCGCGGGCTTCGGCGTTTTGAATTTGTCGAACACGGGCTTGGCCATTGCCATGAGCTCTTCACGCTTGTAATAGATCCCAAGAAGGGAAACTCCAACGCCGCCAATAGCGATCCATTGGTTGGCGCTGAGGCCGTCGCTATTTGGGCTTTTTTCTTTTGTATCCGGGGCCGCTGCGGCGGCTTCCGCTTGCTTTTCTGCGTAATAAGCCTCGGCGAACCCTTTCTTCTGTTCCTCTCGGGCCAGCCGTCTTTTTTCGGCAGAAAGTTTTCCGGCGGCCACCTTCTTGGGGTCTTTCTTGCGCTGCGTGGTTGCAGTAGGAGTCGTCGCTTGCTGTGTGATATCGGCGGCAGGCGCTGCCTTGGTCTCTACCTGAGGCGCAGTGACGGCGGCAGGCGCTGCCTTGGTCTCTACCTGAGGCGCGGTAACGACGGCAGGCGCGCTCTCGGATTGTTCGGTTGACATTGAAGCGAACCGTATTATAAGCAAATGAAAAAAGTTTAATTGTTAACAATTTGTCAGCAAGACCTCAGCATTTGTCAGCAAGACCTCAGCATTTGTTGATGAATGGTGACCAGCGGCGCTCCGCGCAGCGAAGAAAATTCTTGGGGTCGGGGGTTTCACCCCCATTTATTCATGTTTCGTGGTGATCAACACCGCGTTGGCCGCGGCAAGAAACCGGCCGCACTTCAAAGAAAGGTTGCCGGCCAGATTGGAGAGCTCTTTGTTCAAGATGTAATCGTTTCTGAGCTCTTTTTGGTAAGCCTCGATGTCTTTGATTTTGACGGCCATTCCGACCGCTTTGGTTGCAAGAAAAATGAAGCTGTCGATCAGGCTTTCCGTTGTCTTTGAGCCCACGTACGCCTCATAGCGTTTGGTGTATGTCTCGACATCTTTGTCGCTCAGGCGCTTCACCTGCTCGTGTGTTAGCTGCACTCCGATGGCCTCTTCGGCTTTGCCTGTGGACACGAGAACGGCCAACTGCTCGCGAAGAGTGGGAATGTCGGGGGCGGTTGGAACAAGGCTGCCTGCGAGACAACTCGACGGCGCGGGCTCCTTTTCAAGAAGGTTCATAACATCTGCTAACGCGTCTTCTGCGGACATTGTGCAAGGCTATAAACAGCTCGCAGTTTTTTATTCAAATAACTTTACCCCGTAGGGGTGGCGAAGTGCGAATATAAGATAAGAGAACTTTCGCTCTTTCAGCTTTGAAATCAATCCTCTGTACTCATCGGGGGAGAGCTCGCCGGCGTAATCGTCGAAGATGGCTTTCGTTATCCTGGCCGAGGGGGTGTAAAAGAGGACGATCGCCGCCACGTTCTCACGGAAGGAAGCTGTTATTCCGGTCAACTTCTGGGTCAGCACCCACACGCTGATGCCCATATGCCGCGCGGAAAAGGCGAGATTCACCAGCTCTCCTGTGCGCCCTTTCACATCTTTGGAGGCCGCGCAGTCGTCGAGGATTATGAGCGTGTTGGTGCCCTCGGAAAGCCATCTCACGAGCTTCAACCACCTTTCCACGTCGTGCTGCTCACAGACTATCACATCCATTCTCGGATCGTTTTCGCCAAGCCGGTAGTAGGTCTTGTTGTGCGTGAACGTCGGGCAGATGAGCACGATGTAGTCGAACTTTCCGCGGAAAGGGCCGTAGAGCTAGTCCACAACGAACCTCGATTTGCCTGAATTGGTCGGCCCCACGATGAGAGCGTTGAAGGGTATCTTGCTTGGGTCCATATTAATTCTGTACAGATTCCCGCTGTCTTTCCATAATGTTGAACTGGGAGTCGGCGATGACGAATACGTGGCAGTTCACGTTGCCTGAGCCTTCGGCTTTCCTCTCGATTTCCAGCTGGACCCCGTCCGTACTGTTCACAATGCGCTTGCCACTTCCATGAATGTCTTGGTCCGCCATGGAGCGCATATCAATCAGAAGCCCGAAATTGTCTCCGGTGTAAAACTTTGTCACATCCATGTGCTCGGTTTTATTTTTTTCCTTCACGAAGAAGCGTTGGGCCTCTTCCCACATGTCCTTGCCTTCGACGCCGTTGTTGTAAATCATGTTGGGCGAGCCATTGATCGTGACGCTGACTTTCGTCAGATCCGGGAAGACGTATTTTTCTGAATCTCTGGCGCCATCAGCATACGGCTCTATGAACAGTAGCAGGAGGGCTTTTAGCGACCTTTTTTGGGCATCGATTTTGATGTTCTTCCTCGTGTCGGTGTCTTTTTTGAAGGTCACCACTTGGGAACGCATCACGTGGTCATAGGCGAACTCTTTTCCGCTGGAGTAAACGGTATGCGCCTCGTCTGCCAGAGTCTTGCTGCGGATCATATCGTACTCGAGCTGGAGTTGGTCAGCTTGTATTTCAGCTGGGTTGTATCGGAGCCATTGACCACATGTGCAGCTTCAGCCAGGGTTATTTCGAACGTGAGGTCTTTGTAAAGGGCCTGGGGGTAGAAAACGCCGTGGTCGGTTAAGATCTGATGGTCCAGCCTGATCCGGTACTTGCTCCCGAACACCTCGTTCAGCTTTTTTTCAGCGTCGACGCCCGAGGTTTCCTTGTCTCCCGCGCCTGAGCGGATCTTGCATAGTTTCTCACCCTGAATCCCTTCGAGGATCCTGTTGTCTCTTTCTTCCTGCGAAAGGAAAAGGTCATCAAAGATTTTGTAGATGCCATAGCCAACCGTGTCATGCAGGGTAGTGCCTCCAAACTTCACGTGCAGACTGTCAACGAGCGCTCGCGTGACGTTCTGGACTAGGAAGTTGTTGGCGTGTCCTCCAGAAAGGTCGATGTTAAAGACAAGCGCTAGCGAGCCCGGCACCAGAACCTCGTTCGCGTTCAGCTTGGGAACGTAAACGTACAGAGTATCGCCGGGGTTGGCTTCAGTGCGGGAAAAGGTGATCCGCTTCACTGCGCGCTCGGCCTGCATGCCTTGTAAGGTTTTCTTGCTGTACGTCGCGCGAAGGTTCTCTGGAACTGACATTGTATCAGCCGCCGGCGATAATTTCTAATTTGAAAAATAATAGGCTTTAAATATATCGTTATGGCGGAAGGCGGTGGCGAATTTGGTTACGGAGACCCGGACATTGACAATCGGATTGACCACGACTCTGATGAAGGCGAACAAGAGGTTGACACAACCCGTCCTTTTCAGCCAGGCGCGGCGTCCACTCCCTACCAACCTGGCGACCCCTACTACGGGGGCGAACAAACAGAAATGAGTACTTTTCCTCACGAGCAGTCCGGCCCGCCTGACACTTCTTATCAGGAAGAAACCCCTTTGCTCGGTGATTTCATACATACCGATGACAAACCGGCCATGCTTGAAAGGGCAAAAGAAAAAATCAGAAGATTGTTCCCGAAGGTAGACTTCAAAAAATTGGGCCCAATTGGTTTCAGCAAAAAGGAAATCAATCTGAGATCGTTTCATTTGGCCCCCGCGGGGGTGTCTAAAATTTTCAAGCTTGGCGAAGGAGGGTTACAAAAAAGTTTCACAGACGCGAAAAAAGCAGCTCTGGGGCCAAGAGCTGAAGACGTCATTGCTGAAGACCGCGACACCCTCAGAGAACAACGCCGAAGACTGAGAGAGGCTGAAATCCAACTTAAACAGGCGGAAACACTCTCTTCGCGAAGAGAAGAAGAAAAGAAAAAAGTGGAAGCCCTTAGACAAAAAATTGCGCAAACTGATGCTCAGATTGATGAAATTGGAGATAAATATGGTTCGAATCTTGACAGTGAAGCAGAGCTGCGTAGCCTCAAACAACAGAAAAAGAACTATCAAACCGATCTTGAAAACAGGAAAAAAGCTTTGGACTCGCTCACAAAAAAAGCAATGGCCAGAGAAAAGGAACAAGCCAAGGTTGACAGACTCAGGGCCAGCCTCGCAGCAAAAGAAAGTGAAACAAACGCCATGGAAGAAAGGCTCAACCAAACAAAACCGTTGGACGACCTGAAAGAGCAGGAAAGCGAGCTGCAGCGCCAAAACGAGGAAGACCAGGCGATCATCCAAGATGAGAATGCCTCGCCCTCCGAAAAAGAAGCCGCAGAAGGCAGAGTTGCAGAAAGAAACGAGGAGATCGCGCGTTTGCAAACTCAGATCGCGGAAAGGAAAAGGAGGCTGCCTCTCTTGGAAAGGGTCAAGGAGATCTTCAAACAATATGGCGTGACGTTGACCGCCATTCTTCTCGCCGCCGGGACCACAATCGGCGCTGTCATCGGGGTCCTCACCAGAGGTTTGAAAGCCACCGGCAAAGCTTTGGGGAACGGCCTCAAAGATATTGCCGCGAAACTCGGCTCTCTGCTACCCGGGCTGATTGGCTCGATTGTGAGCTTCCTGTTCAAAGCCGGCGGCCAAGTCGTCGGATTTCTGGCCGAGCACACCTGGTTGCTCATTCTTGCCGCGGTGGCCTTTTTGTTCGAAAAATATTTTAAGAAGCAGCGTTAGCTTAGCGCCAAGCCGTGAACAGCAACGCCGAAAATCCAACAACAGCGACAATTACCGCCGTTTTGTTAATTTCGTGTTGCGGCGTTTTGTCTGCAGCCTCGGGCTCAATTTTTTGCGCCGGTGGCTGCGCTTGTTTAGTTTCGGACGAAGCTGGTTTCCTGTGGGGTGGAACTACACGCCCCGATTCGGCTGTTGCGGCTTTGTGTATTGGGTTGGACGGGTGGCTGTTGGGCGGGTTAATTTTTGACGGTCCGCCTGCCATTTGTTTGAGCCCAGCTTTTTTTGTCTCCGGGTTTACCTCGTTGTTCACCCCAAGTTTCATTCCGGAGACCGCCTGTTTCAGCTCGTTGTTGTAACCGATCGTGCTTGCGGTGTTTATTATCATCTGCGCGGGCATGAGCCACGCCATGGGGGCAACAGCGAGATTGAGCCTGACCTTCGCTTGGTCCACCGCGAGCTGGTACCTTTGCATGCTCGCGGCCAAGTCGGGCTGTCTGATCGCGTCTTCCATCAGCACCAGGAACTCGCTCTGGGCTTCTCTCGCCCAACCGCCATTGCCGAGAATGCTGCTGCGGACGTTCACTTGCGCGCCCAGGACGCAGTAAACGAAAGCCTCGATTGACTGGTTGATTCTCGACAAGCCCGCCTGCGTCAAACCGTTCGCCGTGTTGGGCGCGAACCAGACGAACTGCCGATCTCCAAAAACATCGGGCCGTATAAACTCAATAAGGTCGCCCTTATTCAGTTTTCCACCTTCGTCGCTGAACTTGTTCCAATCAGGATACTTATAATCTGTTTTTGTTGGCGATTCCCCCCAAGGCTTAACGTACAACACCCCCAAACCACTATTTGCCCCCGAAGTAAACCTAAAGTCGCTTGATGAGTCTATGCCCAACTCGCCGCATACCCTTTTGTACGAAGCGACGTCGTAATGGTTTTTCATTTGGTCGAACGTCGGGTCTCCGGGCAAAGCGCTTATGCTCTGAACACCTCCTAGCTGGAACAGAATTCGCCTGACCGTGAAATACACGTGGAATTTGTAGAAAGCTCTTATCTGCGGGGGGAGATTCATCCCGCTGTCGAAGATTTCGCGAGAAACTCCGCACCCCTGTGTCGCGCAGAAAACCGCCAAGTTGAGCTGTTGCGGCCAATATTTCATGTCTGGCCCTCCTAGCCAGTGTTTTGATTCAGTTCCAGTCGTGTGTTTGAGTTTCGTGTCTTGAAATATTTCTCTTAATTTCGTTGTGAAATATTGGTCAGGCGTGACGTAGATTTGTATCGGGGCGTCAAATATTTTCTTCAAGCTTGGCGCTTTGCCGTCGAAAGGCACCGCAGGGATGGCCAATGAAACTTTTGAACCGAGCGGCGACAATTGATAAGGAAAACCACCGCTGTCTCCCAAACCAAGCGCCTCTTTCATTTCCGCGCTCCAATACCGCCTGTCTGAACCGAAGACACTTTGAAACGAGTCTTCGCTTTCTTTGAAAAACACCTCCGCCGTCACGTTATTTCTCTCGTCGACGCTTCCTTGCGAAACGAACCGGCTTTTGTCCGCTTTGGGGAAGTGGTTTAAAAAGTTTGTCCACGCCTTTTTCTTCGCCACCTCCGCTTTTTTTAACGCAGGTCCATTCCACAAATTCGCCATATTATTTGAACACAATTTTATTTGTTGAATATAAAAATGGTTGTTCTCACAATTGTCACGCAACAGAACGGCGGGACCATCCATTTTGAAGAACCGCTCCCAGGAGCAAGCTATGCCAGACTTTTGAGTTGTTCTTTTTTCAACTCGTGGCATAATCTGAGTTCTGTTGGCAGAATGTTTTTTAAAGGAACTAATGACGTGGTTGCATAGCAAAAGAACTGCAATCCAGTTTTGAATATTACAAGAAAAAAGTGAAATTGGTCTTAGAAACGAATAACCCCAATTCTGTTCTTAAAATTACAAATGCCGCTGCCGCTGCCAATTTAAACAACGCTAATCAAGCGAAAGAAGTTTCCGTTGATTACAGTTTGGCCAATTTTCTTGGAATCGGAGAAATATCAGGAAAGAAGAATATATCAAAAAACTTAACAGCCCGAGTTGCTCCACTGCGATCTCATCGACTCGACAAAAAACTTTTTGAATGGAAAGAAGTCAGACCTTCTTGCCAAGGTTGACGTCAGAGGAAAGCCTTATGAAAAAGTCAGCTATAACATCGACTCATCGCAAAACGTTTTCCGTGACGCTTCTACAGACAAGTTCATAAACAGCATCACCTTAAAAGTGAAGGATGAAAATGGCGAACTCTTTGATTTCAAAGGCCTGCCGCTTCTTTTTGAATTAGAGTTAAATTAAATTTCTTTATATACGCAATGTCTTCGGCGGATCTGTTGCCTCCAAGCGCCCCGCCTGCCGAGCCACTATATCCAGTGGTGGCGGCAGAGCCTTCTGAAAATTTCCGCTTGCAGAAGGTCAACGAGATTTCCAATAAATTGGCCGGCGAGGTCCACCACTATCGCCTCGTCGCGAAAAAATACAAACGCGCGAGAAAGTTCGTTAATTGGGGCGCCGCCGGCTCCAGCGTTCTCTCGGCAGCGTTTTCCAGCGCGAGTTTTGGCTCCGCTCTGTCTGTGGTTGGCTTGCCGGCTGCCGTTCCTCATGGCGGCGCTGGTGGGTGCTTCGCTCTCGTTTCGTCTGCGATGATTCTCGCCGGCAAAAAGCTCGACTCGAAGATCAAGAAGCATCAAGAGATCACCACGCTCGCCGTTGCCAAGCGCGACACCGTCAACAGACTTCTCTCGAACGCTTTGAACAACAACGAGGTGTCTTCCCACGAGTTCGACACTATCCTTTCGGAGTTTCAGCAATACAACTTTCTGAAAGATCAGGTCCGAGCAAGGGTGCTTCGTCAACCATCAACAAGAAAGCTTCCTGATGTTGATGTCCAAAAACTTGAGAAAGACATCCGCGGCAGACTTGAAGCCGAAATGATAAAAAAAAAATCACGAAACCTCCCGCTTCGAACTAAATTTCGAGCGAAAAAACACAAAACTCTCTCTTTGTCTTGTCAAAAACAGGTCATTGCGGTGTTTTTCTTGCCACATAAATTGCCTTGAACTTTCGAGAAGGTTACTCACTGACGCAGTCAAGTGCGAAATAGGGAAAACCCCCCGATCAGCTGTTTCTTTTTATCGCTCTAGTGAAGTCTCTTTGTTCCACCACGTTTTGTGCCCAATTTTTCCTCGAAAAAAGGTGAAAAGTGCCATTTTTATTGGCCAGGCCGAGAAGAAATACCCTATTCTAACAAACTGTGGTCAAAAAATAGAAATCCGCCTGTAAAATTCCTTTTGACTTGAACATTCCTCGTGGCTTTGAAAATTCCTGATCGCTTCAACTGAAGCCAAGAGGAATGCAACGAGCTTAAACTGAAGCCTTCAGGAATTCGCAACGGGAAGCTGTGTCGCCTCAACCGGAACCGCGTCATGAAAGCAATCAACAACTTCGCGTGTAATATCACGCGCTTGTCTCTGCCACTCAGGCGTGAAATATTCATTCGCGAGAAACGCAATCAAGTGAACACTGACAAGCATGTTTTTATGGTATGCAAATGCAGCCGTAGATTTTTAAATCTAACTCGCCCGGTTGTAAATATCGTCGCAGCTCAGTAAAATTTCTGAAATATTTCGGCCTAGTCATTTTCGTCATACACGGGGTAGCCAAGATAATGCTTTTCTCCATTTTTATAACACTCGTAACAGAGTCCTTCTTGGCCGCAAGAGTTGCATTTACGGCAAAACATGACCTTTACAATTCTTGATCGTTTTTCGCAGATGGGTGCCTCTTCAATCTCGTCGTGTACCTCGTCCCAACCCATTTCCTTTTTTTCCTTTATTTTTATCGCTATGTACTTCTTGAGAATCATCTCACGAAGCTCTGGAGGGAGGTTTTGAATGGCCTCGGAAAGTCCACAGGAAGACATGGCTCCTTGCGGTGTAATCGAGGTTACGTTTCTCTAACTGGCGGGTTTCTTTCTTGCAGCTCGAGCAAAACGCGCTCAAACAGTTTTGTCGCTTTTTATTTTTTGCGGTAAAGCCGCATTTTTAGCGCGCCCTCGCCGCAGCGCTTGCAGAGACGGTAGTCGCACAGAAGCCCGACTCCGCATACTCTGCAGGGCTCTGGCTTTTTCATTCCTTTTTTCAGCTGGTAGTTGTGCTGCCCGCAATACGCCCCGTAACAGCGCTTTCCGCAGCTTTCTTTCCGGCCCCGCTTCAGCCACCCGCACTTGTTTGGAGCTCGTTCCATCCCTGCTCTGGCGGTATAACTCCGGCTCGCTTGTTTCTAATATTTCGCACTCCTTTGTTGTGAGTAGTATATCGGGAAGTCGACAAATAATGTTTCGCAGAGGGAGCCTTATTTCGCCTTATCGCAGCCCCCACCATCAACCGGCCCGAGCTTGTGAGGGCCGGACTTGATGGTGGGGGCTGCGATAAGGCGAAATAAGGCTCCCTCTGCGAAACGTTATTTGTCGACTTCCCTATATACTACTAATATTCAAAATTGATTTACCTGTCGAAAGAGAATTAGGTAAATTGCCAATAGCAGTTTACAGTAGTCGCCAAACTCGTTCTAATTTTCCTCGCTCTCGTAGAAGTGGATTTTCCCGCGGAGTGTTTTGCAATTTCCATGATCTGCAGCACACAAATTCAAAAACTAATGCTATCACTATAATTTGCTTTCCTTGTAGAAAAAGCAAGGGGTAGGGGCGTCAAAGTTTCATTTTTATAACTTAAAGCGCTGTTATCGTGCCAATGGGCAGAATTTGTATCTGTTAATAGTATGCTTCCTTTGGTGATTTTTCACTAGTTTAGTCTGACCGACATGTTCAATTTTGTATTGCTTTTTTGTGGGGAAACAAGATTTGATCTCTGCTAGCTAAAGGAGTTTAAATCGCTGTAAAGCACTGTGGAATAAAAAGTCATTGTTTAGGTAAGGGTGGAACCAGCGCCGGAAATGAACAGCATTCTCTGAAAAGAAAGCTCCACGCATCGTCAAATGGAGCAATTTCATCTGAAGTCAATTGAAACTTTTTTTGCGCTAATTGTAAAGAAGCATTATTTAAAAAATTCACCATAACAGGAAGGGAAATTAACTTTCCTTCAAACACGATGCTAACTTTAGTGAAGGGAAACTCCAGATATAGCAATGGGTGCGAACGTCCTTAATATCACACTTTTGGAAGTAGAGATCGTTAACAGATTTTATTTGAATTCCTGGAACCTTTACATGAGAATAAGACATATTTTCTTCTCTCTTTTATTTGTCTTATGAAATTTTGGTATTAAATTTAACTTTAATGGATAGAAACTGGTTTAATACCTCGTCAGACAAATTCTGGCGTTACACATTTGGAAACAATAGCAGCATAAAGTCACTGCAAATTATAATATAGATAGGACCCTGCGCGCGTTCTGATTGGTCAAAAATCCATGTTTTATCCGAAAATAAAACGTAGAAAAAGTGTGTTGTGTTATTTTTTTGCCACATTATCTCGATCTCATAAAGCAAATGAAGAAGCCTAAGCAGTGTATTACACTGTGATAAAAAAACTCCGGACATTTGAGAACACTGCGGCTCGTGTTTTCTACATTTCCCTCGTGTTCTCAAATAATGATTGACGCAGCAAAACGGCCTAATCTAATAATGACAATACAAATTGCACTTAGGACAGTAACTACATACATACAAAAGCGCCAACTGCATCTAAAGGTATTATAGAACAAAAGCAAAAGATAAAAAGACGTTCGTTTATATCATAATATCCAACTGGCCAACTAGTTTTGTGGTTTTTTGGTTTGAGTTTTCAGGACGTTCAGAGTAGGGTACCACTTGTTTTGCCAATCGATAGGAATCGATAAATGGCTTTTCTGCGACTATCGATTGATCATCAATTAATCAATATCAATCGATACCAACTAACTAATTTTGTCGATTGAAATCGATCCATCTACTGCTTTTCCAATCGTCCATTTCCATCGATTAGGGGTGGCGAATGGTCCTTCAAAAACTCTGGGTCGCAAAAAATTTTATAGTCGAATTTCACGGGTCTCGCAGTATCGTTTTTTAGCGGTTATGTGCGTCTCTCAGTCTCGATTTTTATACGAAGCTGTCTCCGAGTCTCGATTTTTCGCAAGGCTAAAGGGGTTCAAAGTCCCGATTCGTTCGTTCATCTCAGGTTTTATAAATAACATCTTCTCTTCACTTGACACGGCATTGAATTTCAATGAAGCAACTTACAAATTCCAGAGAAAATTTAATCCTAACTTCACCTAAATTGTCTGAATTCCACAAAAAGCTACAAAACCTACCGCAACGTCCGTTTTGGCTCCAGTAAAACAGTTATTTTGTTCTGCGATATCATAACGTAATGTGTTATAATGGAATTTCCAGCTCCAGCCACTTTGAAGAAGCTGGCTAAAAGGCTGCAAAAGCTCGTTCTAGCTCTCAACTAAATCTAGGACCCAAATTTTAAAAGTCTGGACGTCTTGCGCTCGCACGTCAATTTAAAATGTCAAAATGTCTCGGGCTCGCAGAGGAAAATGCTTGTCTCGCCGTCTCGTATTTATCATTCGCCAACCCTAATATTGCGCCGGACTGAAAAGAAGAGTTCAAAACAATCATGTAGTGTTCCAAAATTATGTCCATAACAGCCACCCCTCAATGAAATGGAGCCTTGTTTTCCATCATGCAATACAGCTTAGAAGCAAACTTTGCTTAAAACACAAAATGCCTTTCTTAATTCTCATAATATTTTCATTTTACAAATTATCAATTATCAGTTGCGTTATGATAATTCATATTTCGTAAATTAAATACAAAAGAAATAATCAATAACCAGCGATGCAGGTTGTTCTAGTCAGTATTTCAATTATAATTTTTCTTTTTTTTTTTTTTTTTTTTCACAAAAGCAGCATACAACTAAAGTAATTGAACAACACCGAGAAAAAACACTGATATGGGGTACACGAATTCAAAATCTGCAAAACCTCCACATTCTCATGAAAGAAAACGAAATTTATTCAATCTATCAGTCTTACCACGGAGCTAGAACCTTTAATTTAATATTTCTGGAAATTTAGGACTTTGGTCGCTTTCGTGAGTTCTACAGAATTGCTACAGGCGATGTTAAGGGTGTGTATCTAAGTCAGTGGAATGCTTCCAAAGTATAGACATAACAGCCACCCCTCAATTGTTTGTTAGAGACTGAGAAAGGTAAGATCAGTTTCAGATTAAACGAATTCCTAAATGTCATCCTGACTGTTTCATTGATTAATTTTCTGCAGATTTTGATTTCTTGAGCTCATCCGACGCTAAAAAGAAGATTTAAGGTAGGTAGCAAGATTTCCCTGTTCTTAATATGGCTGACAAAGGATTCATTTAGAAGTTCGCAGTAGATAATAACACAAACTTCCTAGGATTAAACTCTCCATCTGCCTTTCTCATTTTATTTTTATTGGTAGCTTATTTTCACCGTGGCGTAATGTTTGTATATTGTGCTAGTGAAATAAATTCGTCGCTTCTTCCTCTTTGAAGAAGCGCTTGTGCCCACTTTAAGCAAGCTTTTAAACTAACGACGTAAAATAAAAGTGAGTTTGATTATGAAGGTGCCCGTTTTTTGCGCGAATAAATCAAACGAGTAAAATTATCTACAGTATCATTTCTTTATTCAAGTAAAACTCGAACACGATGGGAAAAAAAGATTCGCTAATTACGTCATGTAATTTTCTTCGGCGTCTTTATGCCTTCTGTGCGATGCCAGCATTATGGTACGGTCTTGTATTATCCAGTATTACACTGGATTACTGTTAGTATCTATGTATGAAAATGAACGGTTTTCTACCTTACGTTACAATGTTTGCTATTCAATGCAATTGGAATATAAGGGGGTGGCGAATGGTCCTTCAAAAACTCTGGGTCTCGCAAAATTTTAGTCGAATTTCACGAGTCGCGTAGTATCGTTTTTTAGCGGTTATGTGCGTCTCGCAGTCTCGATTTTTATACGAAGCTGTCTCCCAGTCTCGATTTTTCGCAACGCTAAAGGGGTTCAAAGTCCCGATTCGTTCCTTTATCTCAGGTTTTTTATAAATAACGTCTTCTCTTAACTTGACATGGAATTTCAATGAAGCAACTTACAAATTTCAGAGGAAAATTTAATCTTAACCTCACCTAAATTGTCTGGATTCCACAAAAAGCTACAAAACCTACCGCAACGTCCATTTTGGCTCCAGTAAAACAGTTATTTTGTTCTACGATATCATAAGGTATAGTGTGTTAAAATGGAATTTTCAGTTCCAGCCAGTTTGAAGAAACTGACGAAAAGGCTGCACAAGCTCGTTCTAGCTGTCAACTATTCGCCACCCCTAATATTGCGCCGGACTGAAAAGAAGATTTCAAAACAATTATGTAGTGGTCCAAAATTATGTCCATAACAGCCACCCCTCGATGAAATGGAGCCTTGTTTTCCATCATGCAATACAGCTTAGAAGCAAACTTTGCTTAAAACACAAAATGCCTTTCTTAATTCTCATAATATTTTCATTTTACAAATTATCAATTATCAGTTGCGTTATCATAATTCATATTCCGTAAATTAAATACGAAAGAAATAATCAATAAGCAGCGATGCAGGTAGTTTTAGTCAGTATTTCAATTTTGATTTTTCTTTTTTTTTTCACAAAAGCAGCATACAACTTAAGTAATTGAACAACACCGAGAAAAAACAATGATATGGGGTACACGAATTCAAAATCTGCAAAACTTCTACATTGCGATGAAAGAAAACGAAATTTATTCAATCTATCAGTCTTCTCACGGAGCTAGAACCTTTAATTTAATTTGTCTGGAAATTTAGGACTTTGGTCGCTTTCGTGAGTTCTACAGAATTGCTACAGGCGATGTTAAGGGTGTGTATCTAAGTCAGTGGAATGCTTCCAAAATATGTACATAACAGCCACCTCTCAATTGTTTGTTAGGAACTGAGAAAGGTAAGATCAGTTTGATATTAAACGAGTTCCTAAATGTCATCCTGACTGTTTCATTGATTAATTTTCTGCAGATTTTGATTTCTTGAGCTCATCCGACGCTAAAAAGAAGATTTAAGGTAGGTAGCAAGATTTCCCTGTTCTTAATATGGCTGACAAAGGATTCATTTAGAAGTTCGCAGTAGATAATAACACAAATTTCTTAGGGTTAAGCTCTCCGTCAGCCTTTCTCATTTTATTTTTGTTGGTAGCTTATTTTCACCGTGGCGTAATGTTTGTATATTGTGCTAGTGAAATAAATTCGTCGCTTCTTCCTCTTTGAAGAAGCGCTTGTGCCCACTTTAAGCAAGCTTTTAAACTGACGACGTAAAATAAAAGTGAGTTTGATTATGAAGGTGCCTGCTTTTGTGCGAATAAATCAAACGAGTAAAATTATCTACAGTATCATTTTTTAATTCAAGTAAAACTTCAACTCGATGGGAAAAAAAGATTTGCTAATTACGTCATGTAACTTTTTTCGGCGTCTTTATGCGCTCTGTGCGATGCCAGCATTTTGGTACGGTTATGTATTATCCAGTATTGCACTGGATTACGGTTAGTATCTATGTATCAAAATGAACGGTTTAGTAACTTACGTTACAATGTTTGCTATTCAATGCAATTGGAATATTAGGGGTGGCGAATGGTCTTTCAAAAACTCTGGGTCTCGCAAAATTTTAGTCGAATTTCACGAGTCTCGCAGTATCGTTTTTTAGCGGTTATGTGTGCGTCTCGCAGTCTCGATTTTTATAAGAAGCTGTCTCCGAGTCTCGATTTTTCGCAAGGCTAAAGGGGTTCAAAGTCCCGATTCGTTCCTTTATCTCAGGTTTTATAAATAACATCTTCTCTTCACTTGACACGGCATTGAATTTCAATGAAGCAACTTACAACTTCCAGAGAAAAATTTAATCCTAACTTCACCTAAATTGTCTGAATTCCACAAAAAGCTACAAAACCTACCGCAACGTCCGTTTTGGCTCCAGTTAAACAGTTATTTTGTTCTACGAGATCATAACGTATAGTGTGTTATAATGGAATTTCCAGCTCCAGCCAATTTGAAGAAGGTGGCTAAAAGGCTGCAAAAGCTCGTTCTAGCTCTCAACTAAATCTGGGACCCAAATTTTAAGAGTCTGAATGTCTTGCGCTCGCACGTCAAACCCACTGAAGTCTCGGTCTCGCAATTTAAAATGTCAAAATGTCTCGGGCTCGCAGAAGAAAACGCTTGTCTCGCCGTCTCGCGCAGTCTCGTATTTACCATTCGGCACCCCTAATATTGCGTCGGACTGAAAAGAAGAGTTCAAAACAATCATGTAGTGCTCCAAAATTATGTCCATAACAGCCACCCCTCAATGAAATGGAGCCTTGCTTTCCATCATGCAATACAGTTTAGAAGCAAACTTTGCTTAAAACACACAATGCCTTTCTTAATTCTCATAATATTTTCATTTTACAAATGATCAATTATCAGTTGCGTTATCATAATTCATATTCCGTAAATTAAATACGAAAGAAATAATCAATAACCAGCGATGGAAGTAGTTTTAGTCAGTATTTCAATTATAATTTTTCTTTTTTTCACAAAAGCAGCATACAACTAAAGTAATTGAACAACACCGATAAAAAACACTGATATGCATATGGGGTACACGAATTCAAATCTGCAAAACTTCTACATTGCGATGAAAGAAAACGAAATTTATTCAATCTATCAGTCTTACCACGGAGCTAGAACTATAAATTAAATATGTCTGGAAATTTAGGACTTTGGTCGCTTTCGTGAGTTCTAGAGAAAGCTACAGGCGATGTTAAGGGTGTGTATCTAAGTCAGTGGAATGCTTCCAAAATATGTACGTATATAACAGCAACCCCTCAATTGCTTGTCAGACACTGAGAAAGGTAAGATCAGTTTCAGATTAAACGAATTCCTAAATGTCATCCTAACTGTTTCATTGATTAATTTTCTGCAGATTTTGATTTCTTGAGCTCATCCGACGCTAAAAAGAAGATTTAAGGTAGGTAGCAAGATTTCCCTGTTCTTAATATGGCTGACAAAGGATTCATTTAGACGTTCGCAGTAGATAATAACACAAACTTTCTAGGATTAAACTCTCCATCTGCCTTTCTCATTTTATTTTTGTTGGTAGCTTATTTTCACCGTGGCGTAATGTTTGTATATTGTGCTAGTGAAATAAATTCGTCGCTTCTTCCTCTTTGAAGAAGCGCTTGTGCCCACTTTAAGCAAGCTTTTAAACTGACGACGTAAAATAAAAGTGAGTTTGATTATGAAGGTGCCTGCTTTTGTGCGAATAAATCAAACGAGTAAAATTATCTACAGTATCATTTTTTAATTCAAGTAAAACTTCAACTCGATGGGAAAAAAAGATTTGCTAATTACGTCATGTAACTTTTTTCGGCGTCTTTATGCGCTCTGTGCGATGCCAGCATTTTGGTACGGTTATGTATTATCCAGTATTGCACTGGATTACGGTTAGTATCTATGTATCAAAATGAACGGTTTAGTAACTTACGTTACAATGTTTGCTATTCAATGCAATTGGAATATTAGGGGTGGCGAATGGTCTTTCAAAAACTCTGGGTCTCGCAAAATTTTAGTCGAATTTCACGAGTCTCGCAGTATCGTTTTTTAGCGGTTATGTGTGCGTCTCGCAGTCTCGATTTTTATAAGAAGCTGTCTCCGAGTCTCGATTTTTCGCAAGGCTAAAGGGGTTCAAAGTCCCGATTCGTTCCTTTATCTCAGGTTTTATAAATAACATCTTCTCTTCACTTGACACGGCATTGAATTTCAATGAAGCAACTTACAACTTCCAGAGAAAAATTTAATCCTAACTTCACCTAAATTGTCTGAATTCCACAAAAAGCTACAAAACCTACCGCAACGTCCGTTTTGGCTCCAGTTAAACAGTTATTTTGTTCTACGAGATCATAACGTATAGTGTGTTATAATGGAATTTCCAGCTCCAGCCAATTTGAAGAAGGTGGCTAAAAGGCTGCAAAAGCTCGTTCTAGCTCTCAACTAAATCTGGGACCCAAATTTTAAGAGTCTGAATGTCTTGCGCTCGCACGTCAAACCCACTGAAGTCTCGGTCTCGCAATTTAAAATGTCAAAATGTCTCGGGCTCGCAGAAGAAAACGCTTGTCTCGCCGTCTCGCGCAGTCTCGTATTTACCATTCGGCACCCCTAATATTGCGTCGGACTGAAAAGAAGAGTTCAAAACAATCATGTAGTGCTCCAAAATTATGTCCATAACAGCCACCCCTCAATGAAATGGAGCCTTGCTTTCCATCATGCAATACAGTTTAGAAGCAAACTTTGCTTAAAACACACAATGCCTTTCTTAATTCTCATAATATTTTCATTTTACAAATGATCAATTATCAGTTGCGTTATCATAATTCATATTCCGTAAATTAAATACGAAAGAAATAATCAATAACCAGCGGTGGAAGTAGTTTTAGTCAGTATTTCAATTATAATTTTTCTTTTTTTCACAAAAGCAGCATACAACTAAAGTAATTGAACAACACCGATAAAAAACACTGATATGCATATGGGGTACACGAATTCAAATCTGCAAAACTTCTACATTGCGATGAAAGAAAACGAAATTTATTCAATCTATCAGTCTTACCACGGAGCTAGAACTATAAATTAAATATGTCTGGAAATTTAGGACTTTGGTCGCTTTCGTGAGTTCTAGAGAAAGCTACAGGCGATGTTAAGGGTGTGTATCTAAGTCAGTGGAATGCTTCCAAAATATGTACGTATATAACAGCAACCCCTCAATTGCTTGTCAGACACTGAGAAAGGTAAGATCAGTTTCAGATTAAACGAATTCCTAAATGTCATCCTAACTGTTTCATTGATTAATTTTCTGCAGATTTTGATTTCTTGAGCTCATCCGACGCTAAAAAGAAGATTTAAGGTAGGTAGCAAGATTTCCCTGTTCTTAATATGACTGACAAAGGATTCATTTAGACGTTCGCAGTAGATAATAACACAAACTTTCTAGGATTAAACTCTCCATCTGCCTTTCTCATTTTATTTTTGTTGGTAGCTTATTTTCACCGTGGCGTAATGTTTGTATATTGTGCTAGTGAAATAAATTCGTCGCTTCTTCCTCTTTGAAGAAGCGCTTGTGCCCACTTTAAGCAAGCTTTTAAACTGACGACGTAAAATAAAAGTGAGTTTGATTATGAAGGTGCCTGCTTTTGTGCGAATAAATCAAACGAGTAAAATTATCTACAGTATCATTTTTTAATTCAAGTAAAACTTCAACTCGATGGGAAAAAAAGATTTGCTAATTACGTCATGTAACTTTTTTCGGCGTCTTTATGCGCTCTGTGCGATGCCAGCATTTTGGTACGGTTATGTATTATCCAGTATTGCACTGGATTACGGTTAGTATCTATGTATCAAAATGAACGGTTTAGTAACTTACGTTACAATGTTTGCTATTCAATGCAATTGGAATATTAGGGGTGGCGAATGGTCTTTCAAAAACTCTGGGTCTCGCAAAATTTTAGTCGAATTTCACGAGTCTCGCAGTATCGTTTTTTAGCGGTTATGTGTGCGTCTCGCAGTCTCGATTTTTATAAGAAGCTGTCTCCGAGTCTCGATTTTTCGCAAGGCTAAAGGGGTTCAAAGTCCCGATTCGTTCCTTTATCTCAGGTTTTATAAATAACATCTTCTCTTCACTTGACACGGCATTGAATTTCAATGAAGCAACTTACAACTTCCAGAGAAAAATTTAATCCTAACTTCACCTAAATTGTCTGAATTCCACAAAAAGCTACAAAACCTACCGCAACGTCCGTTTTGGCTCCAGTTAAACAGTTATTTTGTTCTACGAGATCATAACGTATAGTGTGTTATAATGGAATTTCCAGCTCCAGCCAATTTGAAGAAGGTGGCTAAAAGGCTGCAAAAGCTCGTTCTAGCTCTCAACTAAATCTGGGACCCAAATTTTAAGAGTCTGAACGTCTTGCGCTCGCACGTTAAACCCTTTGAAGTCTCGGTCTCGCAATTTAAAATGTCACAATGTCTCGGGCTCGCAGAGGAAAACGCTTGTCTCGCCCTCTCGCGCAGTCTCGTATTTACCATTCGCCACCCCTAGAATATGTTCGTGTGAGTCCGTTTTTTCCTACCCAGTGCTTGTCGAGACCTCAACTTGCGTTAGATATGTATTCGAAATGACGGCAGTTTGAGTTGTATTCTCGCTCTATCAACATATCAGCAAAGGTGATAGAGAATCTTCTTTCGCTTGGCTATTATTTCAGCAAAATAACAGTTGACAGCTATCAATACCACCAACAGTCGACCGATACACCACCGATTGTTGATTGCAACACATCGGTCGAGGTGTCGGCCGAGTGTCGACCGACATGCCGACCAGGTGTCGACCGATAGTGTCGATCGACGGTCAATCAACTTGGAAGACATGTCGACCGACACTCGGTCGACTCTCGGTCGACAGACGCCTTAATTCCACATGACCCTGTATTTTTCCCTTCTGCTGCTTAATTCTTGAATACAAAGTCATTTATTATCGAAAGATGATGAGATAAAAATGTTTTCATTCCCGTATTTTAAATTTTAAGAAGAAACCTTTGAATTGCCCCGAAGACTGCGGAGGGTAACCAGAGTTTTATGCACAGGTATACAAGAAACGTTCCACAAAAGAAATGTACTCTGTGTGAGAAATCAAGATCGATTTGTCTTAAGCAGAAACAGAATCATAATTTGAATTCAAATGTTTGGCTAATTCAGTTGTCTGATAAAAGAGAATTAAAGCTAATGGCACTGCAGTGCAAATCGGCAAAAAAAAAATTCTTTTCGTTTTCAAAGCAATATTGATATCCTCTTAGATCTTTCTCTCATTTTGTCTGACCGACATTTTGTTTTGTTATCACTGAAGAAATAATATTTGATCACTGTTGGGTAGAAGAAGCTGCAAGACGATGAAGATGTAAAGCGCTGTGAAACATTTCATGACTGTTTATTGATCCTAATTTTCTCACTGATCCTTTGTTCTTACTGTTCCATTTTCCTACTGATCTTACGTTCCTACTTATCCCTTTGTTTCGACTTATCCTACGTTCGAGCTGATTCTGTATTTCTTATCTCTTTGCTATGATTATTTTATTTTCTAGATTCTCGTACCGTGCTGCACACCATGGACCAAAGGTTAATTTTTGTGGCTATGATGCTCTTGATAGTCCCTTCCATTGCTGCATTGGGTAAGAAGACGTTTATTTTATTTATTTATTTTTTTGTTTAAAATGTGTATCAGTTCAATTTAGTCGAGATAATTTTTTTTGGAGGCGGGGATAGCTGAAAGTGTGAAAAAGAAAGGAAAAGAGTATTGCAACTGCCACAAAAGTATTTGAGTACGAAAACAATAGTTTGAAAATGACGTGATTTATTTTATAAATGTAAGTTTGCACATCGATTGACTGATTCATTTACTAACTCTTCCACTCATATATCTTTAGATTCCTGGGTCAAAGTGAATCCCCGTCCTGTATGTTTTGGCGCCAGGGATGACACGTTTGGCAGTTTCAACGTTCCTTACGGTGGCAAGATAGTCGCTGTAAAATTGGTCTACCTAAGCGGTTACGTGACCTGCGATGATAGCAGCCTTTCCTACTGGTCTTTCTGGGGCTGTGGTGACAAAGTTGCAGGAGCAAAACGCATTGATGTAGTCATAACAACTTCAAGCAACACCATTATTATGCCAGTAAGCCCGTTCCTCCCGGATCAACCTGGAAAGTGGTACGAGTTACCCGGATATAACTCGTTTTCTCCTGAGATTATCCCGCCGCGTTTTTCTCCTTACTCGGTGAGCTCGGGCCAAGAGTTGCGAGTGTGGTATGATGAGGATTTGGCGGACAGCAGTGAAAGCGACAATGGAGGACTGGTCTGCTGTGATGTTTATGGCCTCTATATCTAAAAATACTGGGACGTTTTCAGTTACAAGAATCAGGCAAATTTTTTGACTGAAAGTATTCAATTTTCACTTTCTAGTTGCAGCAATTAAGAGCTCAATTAATTCTTGTAATATTTAGTATTAGAGAAATTGCTTCATGTACTTGAAGGGAAAGGGAAAGCGGAGATAAGAAATGTAGAAAGCTGTTAAACGAATGTGTTTAAAGTAAGTGATTTGATGGCAATATTATTGTACACCATAAGGCTAAACACATAAACAAGCTAAAATAAAACGAGGACATAAATGAAAAAAAAAGTTGTTCATCGTTTCTCTTCTGCTTTACAGTTGCTAGGGTCATCACGGAATTCCTCATTTTCGAAATAAGGTGTAGAAATAAGGTGCAGAAATAAGGTGCAAAAATAAGGTGCAAAAATAAGGTGCAGAAATAAGGTGCAGAAATAAGATGCAGAAATAAGGTGCAAAAATAAGGTGCAGAAATAAGATGCAGAAATAAGGTGCAAAAATAAGGTGCAAAAATTAGGTGGAGAAATAAGATGCAGAAATAGGGTGGAGAAATAACATGCAGAAATAAGGTGCAGAAATAAGATGCAGAAATAAGGTGCAAATATAAGGTGCAGAAATAAGATGCAAAAATAAGGTGCAGAAAAAAGATGCAGAAATAAGGTGCAGAAATAACATGCAGAAATAAGGTGCAGAAATATGGTGCAGAATCTCGTGCAAAATTAAATGTGTAGCCGTGCAAGAAAAGTCACAATGTGCATGGAACTAGGATTTAGTAGGGACTGCGGAGACCATTTTAAAATGGTAGGGCTAGGGCTAGGAAACATGGCCAACGAAAAATATGTGTCAGCCAGATAATCTGGACGATCATATAAATTTTTTCTTTGTCAAATATGAAAAGGCCAAGTAAATCTCTCTTTACTATTGTTAAGACGAATTACAACAATGGCAGGAAAATGATACTTGCTCTTTTTTTTCTTTATCCCGTAGAGTTAAGACCCCACATCCACAAATCTAAAAATATAGGCACCCAATGGGTACTTGTGTCTACATGTAATATAAACACAGCAGATTCAAAAGTAGAGCTCCAAATGCAATTCAAGCGCACATGATAGTTTCCATAACTTCTAAACGTGGTGAGAGATGAACGTTAAATTTGAATCGGCTTTAGGGGACTAAAATTCACGATCAAGTATAACGCAGTTGGCGTGCAAATCTACCACGCTACTTGAAAATAAGCCATTTCCGTATTAACTTTAGCCTGTTTCACAAAGCGAGTCCGGGGACCCATCCTTTCAAATGAAAACGAGATTTCATTCACATGCAAATTAAACCCATTGTCACATGAATGGTTGGAACACCAGGCCGGCCTCGCTTGGATAGTGAGGCTTAAGGCAACTCAGAAATGGGCTATTAGGCAATAGATCTACATGTAAGAATCAAAATAGCGGAGCGCGATAAAATACGTGTGAACTCTGTGAGAGTAGACAAGGAAAAGCACCTGATCTCCAAAGATTACTGAAGAAATGTTACAACAGTTACTAGATCACATCCTCCGATATCCATTTTCTGTAATCTTAATTGTTCTTACTCCAACGAATATTGAATATTACATGTAACGACGGTCGCGGAAGTAGCATGTATCAGGTGATTAGCCCGCTTGGTTCCACATGAACTGATGACAACTGATTTAATGACAAATGGTTGCAGAACCGATTTAATGAGATGCGTTTTCACTATCAGCTAATTCAATAGACCGGTCACATACAATGGTATTCGACAATAAAAATGTTTAACAAAACAAGCTGCTTGTCGTTGTATACCTTAGATCTGGATGTCATGAATTTCCTTTTAGGTATGCAAATCACATACCCTGGTATTCGATAATTAATTGTATACCCAAGATCTGGATGTCATGAATTTCCTTTCGGGTATGTGAATCTCACACAGATGGTCTCTTACTAATGAATAACAAGAGTTTTTCTTAAAGGTGTTCCAGGTTCCTTCTGATAAATCCGTCGGTAAAAGTAATTAAAGTAAAACTTTATTTAGCCACCGGGCCAGCCTTCGTGATAAAGCTAGTAACATATAACGAATATTAAACTTGATCGAGGTCCTTAAAGAGATCCACTCCTAAATATTTATTTTGTTCATAGTGTTTTTTTATCGTGCATTTCTCCTTTGCGCGGGACCTCCAATTGTTTTCCTCTTTGGACTCATTGAAGAACACCGTCTGATTATTGACTTCGCTGGGAGTCTAGGAAGCGTAGGCCCGGTCGTCCACACTACACCGGAGGAATTTAAAAACACAACAATCACCGCTCGTTTCATATCTTTGTTTGAAGAAATCTTGGCCAGGAAATCACGTGATTCTCCTGATCCTATCGTGTTCGAAAAGGTCCGATTTAAAATGTTTTTCATCCACATGAAAACTCGAAACCGGTGTTTTCACTGAATTTCTCCGGTTTGAAGAGCGTTTACGAAAAGCTTCATTTTCGTGACAGATTACTCTGAACCGTAGGCCTAACCGTAGAAATAATTTGTATGCGTTTTTAAATTCCTCCGGCGTAGTGTGGACGGAATCTGGAACAAACCACCAAACAAACGGTTTAATGACCAAAACAAAGGTTCTACAAGTGTGTTCAGTAAACCTTTGAACATTTCATAGCCGTCCTCTGCAAAACAACAACGCAAAATGACCGCGAACGCGAACAATGAAACGAACTGTTAATTTTTCGTATTTCAATTTAGAATTGAACGCTGTCATTACAATACATATTTAGTCTGAGTGAGGTTTTAGAGCCATAGGCATCCTCGAAAAATTCAGTTTACAAGGCGTTGTCCTCGGAGTCGCCGTCGTCATTGTTAAGATCCCTATATTTGCATCTCGGATGCTGGAAGGTCGATACACTTGTTTAACTTGGGGTCTGTCATTCTAACTGGCTGCTTTGTGCTTTGCTTGTGTTTTATCCCAAGACTAGTCGAACGCAGATGAGAGTATCGTGTAAAAACCGTAACAAATCGCATAAATTGCAGCTCTTTGCCATGGTTCTTTTCAATCCGGCGATTAAGTTGTCGAGCGTCTCGGTAGGAAGTTTTTCCCTAATGCTGAAGCAATCTCGTTTACGTAACTTCCCCGATGCAATACCTTTCATCTTCCCCTTTACTACACGGCAATCGTTTGTATCTTCCTCTTAAGGCTTTGAACACTCAGAGGTCATCGTCATCGCGATATCAGTAACGTCCTTGAACATGGCGAGTTGATACTCGGGGCTTTCCTACTCCAAACCAAGTAATTATTACAGTATTTCTCTTTCCATAGCTTCCAGCTCTCGGGGATCTCGCCACTTCATTGACCTCAAATCTAAATGTTGCGGAGACAATGATATCTGCTGGAATAACATTGAAAATTGTGATGCTTTAGGCAGCGAGGCATCGGAAGTTATTTTCGCCCGTAAGCATTCGTAGACGGTATACGTTGTCGACGAATTAGCACTACCCTTTCGCTGCAACATGTAATATTAGATGGCAGAGAGAACCTTAAATGAACTTCGTCAATGCAATCAAGGCTTAATCTGGCTACTGTAACTCAAGATACACAAGGTGAACGCGTATTCTAATATGTAACTGTATGTATAGCATAAATTACAAAGCCGTTACAGAACATGTTTAGTATATTAGGCCTTAAATTAATGTATGTCTGCCATTTTGAATAATCAAATCCAGCCGGTATCAGAAACTCGTTTGTCCAGTTTGGCAACGACGTCGGTGCTTTCTCAATGGCTCACAGCCAAGCCTTTTGTTCCTTCGCTTTATAAGTGCAAAACCACCCGGATGGTTGGGCGGCCAGTTAACTCCACCACAATATACACATTTCTTTTAATCTCTCTTAAAACAATACCTCCTTGATATACAATCAAGTATTCTTCCTCAATCATCCCCCTCTCATGCCCCTCGCATCCTACATCTCATTAATCCCCCACATATACCTACACATCCTACACAGCTTTCATCGTATTAATTCCCAACATATACCTACACAGCCCACATCTCATGAATTTCTCACACTTACCTTCAAAGTTTGCATTTCATTAAATCGTTTCTAGAGTCATTACTCATTATATTCAGTGGTTACCAACTCATGTAGAGCCAAGTAGTCTTATGAGATAAATTGACTATCGCTGTTCAAATTATTTGTTCACTTGTAGCCTGCGAATAGGCTCCCGTTTGGGTTAATGGGTTTAGTGCGAGCTCGCCAAGCTGGTATAGGATGATCGGGGAGGGCCGAGTGCGGAATGGTGACGAGGGGGAGCGCAATTCGCGGAATTGTTTTTTTCCGCGCTAAACGGCTCGCTTCGCTCGCCGGAATTTTTTTTTCCGCCCTCGCTGGGAGCCTGTTCGTAGGCTAGTTAATTTGCCGTACGTTCAGCCATTCGAACGGATACCGTAAGGAACGTTTTCGCTTGAGAGGTCACATATTTTCCGATGCATTTTTGTAGCTGAATCGGCAAAGTTCTTCTTTTAACGACGCTTTTAGGGTCGAGAAAGTAAAATTGGCGATGTACTTACTTCTTTTTACGCGACGCGTGCAATTGGTGAAAAAAAATTCTCCGTAACGCGTGATTTAATAGAAAAATTCAGCGTGATGCGTGATTGGTACCCCACCTTTGCCACCCTCTCTATAACTCGAGTCATTGGATGTTCAAGCTAGAGGCCAAACAATTTACAGTTGCTGGAAGTTAAACTATCTATCTACCTATCTATCTCCCTAGAGTCAGCGCGGGGAATTCCAAGTCTTCAAAATCTTAAGTATGTCATATTCAAAATTGATTTGCCTGTCGAAAGAGAACGAGTTTGGTAAATTGCTAATTGTAACTTGCGGTAGTCGCCAAACTTCCATATTATTTCCTTTTGTGCAAGTGAATTTTGTCGCAGTGTCTGGCGATTTCTCTGATCTGTAGCACACTAATTAAGAAAACCCCATCACTATGATTTGCTTCCCTACTAGAAAAAGCAGTGTTTAGGAGGGCAAATGTTCATCCTCTATAAAGTTCTGCCCTGCATGCATGTTATCGTACCAATTAGGAAAAATGTTTTCCCAGTTGACAAAATTTTTCCTTTGGTGATCATTCACTCATTTCGTCTCATCGACATTTACATTTTTAACTTTGTATTGCTCTTTGCTGGGAAAATGAGATTTATTTGATCTCTGTTAGCTACAAGGGTGTAAACCGATGGAAAGTTCTGTGAAAAATGCGTCACTCTTTACGTCAGAGATGAACCTGAGAGCCGGAAATGAGAAACATTCTCTCAAGGTGAGATCCACACATCGTCAAAAGGAGTATTTTAAGTTAAAGTAAAACTTTCCTTCGTGCTCCTGATTGTAAATTAAAAGAATGGACAATAACAGGAAGAGACATCAATTTTCCTTGTCACAGGATCCTAAATTTACAATAAAAGGAAATTCTAGATGTTGAGTTGACCCTAGCCTGCGTAGCAAGCGTTTCTGTGGTGTTCGGGAGCAAAGAATATTACAGCGCGAAAAATAGAGCGAGTAAAAGAGAGGGGAGGGGGAGGGGAAGACAAACCCCTGGATTTTGAAAACCGCCCACTTGGCCTTTCATGCCTGAGCGCGCACACTGAGATTTCGTGCTGTCATCGGCTGTCATAAATTAACCAATAAAATCTTCGGCCTTCCGTAGCGGAAGTGAACTTTGAACCAAAATAAACTTTACTTGTCAAAATATGTCTGAAACAACGAGCGCACGGTGGCAACGGAGAAATCTCGATGAATTAAATTTGGTAATTTTTAATCAAGCTACTCAATCCGTCTAAAAGGAAAGACTGCAAGGGTGAAGTTTTAGCACAAATCTGCCTGAAAGTTAAACTGTGAGAAGTATTCCAGTCGCGTTAGTAATCCTTGTGCTCGCATGATTCGAAATCTTGGATCACTGTATTCATTCGTCCAGGAATCGATACAAAGTAAAATTAGCAAGTCAACTCTCACAAAGGCAATTCCAGTAAAGAAGCGTTTGCTGGAAACGCCAGATCCGCAAATCGGTTCGATTGTTATCGCTGCAACAAAAACAAACAACGGAAAGTCTTCTCGGCAAACTTTGGAATTTGGGCAGGAGAGGCTTCAAACATCTGAGAGGAGAAATAACGATAATCTTGACCAGTATCTGAATAAAGATAATCTTCCCTTAGGCGACCTCCAAGTCAAAGTTGTTTATAAAATGTCCTCGTAAGAATTCCCCGCGACGAGACGACTAAATTTTTGGTAAGGCAAATATGTGACAAAAACTGGCATGCCGCAGCTAACACTATAACAAATCATTCAGGATTGTGCCCAGAGGTTCTAAATGCTGTCAACAAAAATGCTTCTAATGAAATGTCGCAGTACCTACGACAACATGTTGCCTTGTAACAAGCCAGACGAAATCACTAAGTTTTCCCACGCAATAGTACTAATTTTCTGTCCCCGTGGTTTATTATCTTGTCCTTGGCGCATGTGGCATTCAAGAAAGTGATGTTAAAATTAAAGGAACAGCTGCAAATTGTGTCGCGCTTGCTTCTGCAATAATGTGCAGGCTTCAAAAAACCAAAGCGTAGGCATTGCATTACAGGATTTCTACCGTACTGTCGAAGCCGACGACTAAATCCTCGTTCAGCGAGAAAAGTTAAAGCGTTTTGTAACCAAGCTTCGAACGCGTCTTCCCTTTTTGTCTGGCACGCAAAGGTATTAAAATACCTTTGATCGACACATGTCAATAATATTGGACTAGCCCAGCCAATCACGAGCTCCGTTCGCTGGCGAACGGAGGTTTTCAAAATCCAGGGGTTTGTCTGCAAGCGTTTCCTTCCTTCCCCTCTCCCAGCCCCCTCCTTCTGTTTTTTTGGTTCTCGCCCCATTTTCCGCGCAGACAAAACACCGAAAATCCCGTTCCTCGGTCTTTCTTTGCTACCAAACCCCACGGAAACGCTTGCTACGCAGGCTAAGTTGACCCTTACTTTTTTCCCGTTTCGTGCTTAATTCGTGATTACAGAATCATTTATTATTAGAAATAGGAGGAGATCAAAATCTTTTTACTAGCTAAGTTTATCTTTGAAGAACAAGCCTGTGATCCCCAATGAAGACTTTGTGTACACGTAAATAAGAAGTGTTTCAAAGCAGTGTTTCTTTTGAGGATCCTGTGGCAAGGAAAATTGATGTCCCTTCCTGTTATTTTCCAATCTATTAATTGCCCAAAGTGGATTCATTTTAAATCCTCTTAATGTAGTGGGTCATTCCTAAAGTATTATTTACGACCTCTGTCACTGAAGCTGATATTTTGTTCATGTTGACCATGGCAATTTTAGTCATCCGGTCATCTCGTGACTACGGGTCATTCAAGTTGCGTCAAGTACGGAAGTAAGTATATTATATGACGCTTTACAGGAAAAATTTTACTTTCACTTTTCCAGTCCATCCAAGGTGCAGCTTGCGTTCACAACACTGATTAGCAAAACCAAACGAGTGATACATCTTGGGACCGTAAAAGCTAATTGTAAGTACGTGCAAGTTCCCTGTTAGACTCCCATTTTAAATTTCATTAAAATAATTTTAGAACTCGGATTGAACCAATGTGGGTACGGTAATATATGTGTCGCATTGAACAAACTGTGTCTTTACGTGATCCAATGTTTTCTTATTTTACGTGTTTAATTTAAAGTAAGTACTGATTTGATCATTCAGTGTTATCAACGGTGCAAATTCAAGCGGTTTTTCATATGCATTTATTATTTAGTTAGATCTTTAAGTTTTAATAAGTCGACTCATTAGATGTTCAAGCTGGAGGACTAACGAGCCTTATTTGCTCAAAGTTAAATGAAGTATCTTTCTACATGTCTATTTACCTGGGGTTGAAACAGCAAATTCTAAGTCTTTAAATTCTTAAATATGTCGTATTCAGAATTGATTTGACTGGCGAAAGACAATGAGTTCGGTAAATTGCCAATTGTAATTTGCAGTAGTCGCCAAACATCTATGTTCTTTGTTCTCGTGCAAGTGAATTTCTTTTTTTCAATGATCTGTAGCACACAAATTGTGAAATCTCCATCACTATAATTTGCTTCTCTAGTAGAAAAAGTAGTGTTTAGGATCGCAAATGTTTCACCCTCTATAAAGTTCCGCCCTGCCGGTTATCGTACCAATTGGAAAAAATGTTTTCACTGTAAACAATATTTTTCCTTTCGCGATCGTTCACTCATTTCGTCTGATCAACATTTTTAATTTGTATTGTTTTTTGGGGGGGAAATGTTATTTGATCTCTGCTAGCTACAAGGGTGTAAACCGGTGGAATGCACTGTGAAAAAATGCGTCACTTTTTACGTCAGAGTGGGCCAGCACTGGAAAAATGAGCAACATTCTCTCAAGGAGAGATCCACACATCGTCAAACGGAGTATTTTAAGTTAAAGGAAAAAGTTTATTTCTTGCTCCTGATTGTAACAAGATTGGAAAATAACAGGAAGGGACGTCAATTTTCCTTGTCACAGGATCCTAAATTTACTGAAAGGAAACTCTAGATGCTTGTTGACCCTTATTTTTTCCCCGTTTCGTGCTTAATTCGTGATAACAGAGTCATTTATTATTAGGAAGACGAGGAAATCAAAATCTCTTCACTCGCTTAGTTTAACTTTGAAGAACAAGTCTGTTAGCCCCAGTGAAGACTTTGGAGTATCGAATTTAACAAGATTTTTGTGTACACGTAAATAAGAAGTGTTTCAAAGCAGTGTTTCTTTTGAGCACGTGCTTGCCCGAAGAGGATACAATTCAAATGCTCTCGATGTAGTGAGACATTCCTAAAGTATGATTTACGATCTTTGTCACTGAAGCTGATATTTTGTTCATGTTGATCATGGCAATTTTAGTCATCCGGTCATCTCGTGATGCGTCATTCAAGATGCGTCAAGTATGGCAGTAGGTATATTATACAACGTTTACTAGTAAAATTTTACCTTCAGTTTTCC
>NC_138155.1:1790000-1792500 GCF_964199315.1 Orbicella franksi
AATCGATGAATTGCTTTTCTGCGACTATCGATTGATCATCGATTGATCGATACCAATCGATACCGATTAACTAATTTTATCGATTAATATCGATCCATCAACTGCTTTTCCGATCGTCGATTTCCATCGATTGGACACCCCAGAATATGTTCGTGTGAGTCCCTTTTTTCACACTTATCATGACCTTGAAGCTTGACGGCTCCACTTACTTGATCTTTGAGAAGATAATTAATGAACTAATTCCGAATAATTGTTATTCCGAATACCCGTGTTACTTCAATTCTGCACGTTCAACTCTTTATTGTTTCGAAACCTTTTCGATGAAAATATTCAATTTAAACACCTATCCTTTCCAAGTTTCTGAATTCTAAGAGTTTTTCAGGAGAGCCGAATAAAAGCAGCTATTCTTCATGACATAACTTTTCTTGATATACCTTCATTGAAAAGAAAAGTTGCAAACATCTCAAATATTCATTAAATTTCCCTTTAAGCTGTGAAACCGTGCGCTGGATCCGGAGTAGGACTGGATTCGGGAAACAATGGTTTTGAAAACGTGACTCCGATCTCAAACACCCAAGGAGTCAAATATCACCCATTGAAATTTGTTACAAAATTTTCTAAAATATCTTCCACAAAGAAGTGAATTACAAACTCAGTGGTAATGTGATCTTCACCGTAAATTGTTTCATTAATTGTAGATCAAACGCAAAATGGAAGTGAAGGTTACCTTGTGCTTTCTGCTGATTTTCCTGACCTACTCACAAACGCAAGCAGGTTAGTTATTTTTCTAGCTACAGACAGTACTTTCAATCATCTCATGTACTCTGAACATTTATATTATCAGTAGTTGTTTTACCTGCTCCGCAAAATTACAGTAAATGTGTTGGGAAAATGGAGAATGTTTAACAACTCACTGAAAGTTGGAGTTCTGAAGTATTTATGAATTAAAAACTAACGTTACTAGATTAAAGAATTTACAGATCAAATCTGAGGGAAATCGCTTCGCTAGAAAAGCAACAATCAAGGTGTTCTTTTTTCCATACATTTTTCAGTAAAACCAAGTCGCAAAAAAAAATGTAGAGATAATCCCATAATAACCTGAATTGGAGGATCAAGTGATAATGTTCATGATTGAGTTCTCCTTTTTCCGGGCAAAAATACTTTGGTAGTTATATACTTATATATAGTTAATATCTTAATGCAACAGTATGACTTTACATTACTCCTTAGCGTTCTGGATAAAGGCAAATGGTTTGCCGGTGTGTTTTAGCGCCAGAAATAACCAGTATGGCACGTTTAACACTCCACTGTGTGGTAAAGTAGCCGCTGTGAAACTGGTTCATCTGTATGGTTACGTGACCTGTAACAAATACAACGCAGACCACTGGTCTTTCTGGGGCTGTGGTCACGGCAGGAAAGATCTCGTTAACGTCGTGGTAACACGGTCAAATAATCAGATGATCTTGCCCGCCAATCAGTTCATCGGGAACAGAGCCGGAAAGTGGTCTAAACTTCCCGGATATAACTCGTTTTCACCTGAGATTGTCCTGTCGTTCTTCTCCAGTCCCCTTTCCCTGTCAGCGCAGACCCAGCTACGCCTGTGGTACGGTGAGGATTTGGTGAGTCACACCGAGGGCGACAATGATGGACGCGTCTGCACTGATGTCTACGTTCTTTATGTTTGAGAATCCCTAACCATACGTCCCTTTTAAACTCAAGGCAGAATTTCTGACACCGTTATTCATTGTTATTCTCGTTAAAGCTACTTAAGGGATGAATGAAATGTAACAACGCTCGGTTTTTAAATTTGTTGCTATACCTAACTAAAATCTATACCTAGAGAAAATCTAGCTAAAATCTATACCTAGAGAAAATCTGAATTTCATTGTAGTTTGTTTGGGTTAATTGTTGCATTCATTGATTGTATGGCAATACTCAGATCACAAAAGAGTAACTCGCATAAACAAAAATAAACTTAGAACATAAATTACAAGTGTTGTTTGTTGTTGTCGTCATTGAGCTTGTGAGTGAAGAAAAGTATCATGAAATCAGCCAATGTTAGGAGTTCGTTGCCTGTATATCATCTCCATATATTATCTTCATATATACATGAATAAGGGATAAATACCGGATTCATTTTAGTTCGTGGAAGATTACACGAATAAAAAATGAGGGAATCAAATAACTTTTAGAAAAAAGAATGTGATTTTATTAGAACTGTACCTCATAAGGTTTGTTCGCTTACTAACAACAGAAGTCCTATGATAACTGCCCGATACGAACCTTTGTAAATTCCCAAAAGTGATTTAAAGCGTTCAAAATTTCTCGTCAAAACAGCAATTAGTAATCAAGCGGACAGCTGACAAAAAGATATAGGATATCCCACGGCGGCACGAAGGTATGAATTTCTTTTTTCCGAGTGGTAAAAACAATATTCTACGAGCGAGTGCAGCAAAAGTGTGTAAAATATTGGTTTAGCACAAGATAATAAAATTCATAT
>NC_138155.1:1797500-1822500 GCF_964199315.1 Orbicella franksi
ATTTGAAGAGATGTTGAGAAGAGTTAAGTTAACACAGCCTGCTTTCATGTTTAATCTACTTTTAATAAGAAGATACGTGCTTTTTTAAAAGTTGTCAAAAAAAACTTTAAAATTTTGACAGTTAGATTTAACGCTCGTGTAATTACGAACATTGCTTCGTTTCTCGGAGGGGCAAGCCCCTTCTTTATTTCATATACCTATACACCGTTTACTAATCATAATTAAATCTGTATTGACCCCAATTGTATAATGAAAAAATTAATTATCTGTTCATGTGAAATCTCACTCTTCTCATAATTAGAGTGACAAGTGAAAATCCAGTATGAGTACTTTTAGACCTATGGATATTATTCACAAACAAATCAAAAACACAGATGTTTGACTCCTTTCCATTGGAAAAATCCACGTCGAAAAAAAATCGTTGTCGGGAACATAACATCGTCTCCTCATGAGGGAAAAAGCTTATTTACCTTTAAAGAGCAGGAAGTAAGTTGATCAGATTTCCTTTTTTAATTCTTCGCGTCTTTTAACGCAACATCTAATCTGTTCGACCTCCTTTTAGTTTAAAGTTGCAGTTTTATTTAATACAACAGCTAAATTTCCACAAAGGATAAAGATTTTTTTTAATTTTCTCTAAATCGATCCCTATACATGTAGCTATGTTTTGCAATTTGGGATACGATACGATACTTTATTCAACGTGGAGTTTACGCTTAGCTAATCAGCTAGTGACAGGTGATCCACGGCCCTAGTATTTTCTAAAAATAAACAGTAAAAATGTACAATAATTGATCGTATAAAACTGTAAACGCAGAGAACTAAAAATCTAGAAAATCAAATTACAATAAATTCCGATATCAGTAAAACTTAGGCCTAAGGAAAAATTAGAAAACGAAATTATTTGTTTACAACCTTGCCAAACAAAACTCATCTTGTTTGTTTTCAACAATTAATGACTAATCTAGTATCACTAGTTATTGGAAAAGCTTTTGTGTATTCAGGAGGAATAAAACTCGGAAACAATCAATTATGGACAAGTGACCTAAGCTGAGAAAATAAACAAACTTAACAAACAAATTTAATGAAGAATTGATGACTTAATTCCATTGGACAAGACGGCATGTAAACAAACCAATCTAGCGTTTAACACTGATCGCTCCTCAACACGGGGCTCAGTCAGGTTTCAACAGCGAGACTGAGTAAGTACTCGGAAACCTCTCTCGCATTTTTTGTTTTGTTTTTGCTTTTCCTGGCTTTTGTTGTTGTTTTTGTTTTTTTCTTTCTCCTTTTTGATTCTGTTCCTAATTCGCCTTTTCTTTTAATTTGTTCTATGTTAAGCTTTTTTTCTCTTTTTTCAATACAGGTGCTAAGTTCTGTTGAGCTTCCCAAAGGTAAGTGATTTTGATATTTAATCAACAAGTCATGTGCTCAACGTTCTGGGTTAAAAAAAGGAAAGTGGATACAAATGTTAGACTTCTGTAAACGATGTGGAAAGACACAGGAATTGATAATTTAAAATATGAAGCTTTTCTACGGAATAAACGGATTCCTCAGTTCTTCGGCGGTTCATGAAATGTCCCACACTAATCAAGGATATTTTTAAGGTGGCTCGCAACCTTTTCCAGCATTTTTCAGTACTAATTCTTTAATCAATAGATTAATACCGGTTTTCAGTTGACGCAATAATAAAGGTAAATAAATCACAAATATTTACAAGCAGGTTTTGGTCAATTAAGCTACTGATAATGTTACCATGGTAACAGCGCAACCCGTTAAAAACCCTCAATTTTAGCTTCATGTGCTTCTAACTAAAACAACGAGTCCGGTGACCCCCATCCTTTTGTTATCGAATTGTAGTAAGCATGCTTGGATGAATTTTTTTGCACATTTTTTTTTTTTTTTTTATTGTGGGAGAGAATAGAGAGAACGCTTTTACTCGCGAACAATCATACTTATCACTAATGTAAAGCTTCACGGCTCTACTTATTTGATTTTCGAGGAGCTATGAAATAGATTTCTTATTGTGAATAGGCATGTCACTGCAATTCTGCACTTTTTGTTCTTTATTGGTTCAACATTTATCCGCAAAGGCGAAAATATTCAATTAAGCCATACTCACCAGGTCCTTTTCAAAGTTCTGAATTCTGAGAGTTTTGCAGATGAGAAGAATAAAAGCAGGTTTTCTCGAATGTTTACGATAGGCTGTCTTATTTAACCTCCATGAAAAGAAGAGTAGAGATCATCACAGATATTGAACTTTCCTGTTATTATGAAACCGTACGCTGGATCCGCAGCTGGGCTGGATTCGGGAAACGAACGTTTTTGCACAACTGACTCGATCTCCAACACCCCAGCGCACAAGTCAAATACCAACCATTAAAAGTTGTTACAAAGTTGCCTAAAAGATCTCCTAGAAAGTAATTTCAACCTCAGTGCCAATGTTGATGTGATTTTCCGCACATTTTTTTTTTTTTGAATTAATTTCAGATCATCTCCAAAATGGAACTGAAGGCTACTTTGTGTGTTCTGCTGACTTTCCTGACCTACTCGCAAACACAAGCAGGTAGTAGTTATTTTTTAACGCGGACAGTATTTTTAATCGGTTCATGTGCTCTAAACATGTGGTAGGTATCTTAACGGTAGTTTCTTTAATAGTTTCTCTATTCGGTGAATCGATGGACTGCTCACGATTTCTGTGGCTTCAGATATCTTTCATACTTTATTTTCCCCAATCAGGGTCGTCCTAACAGTTTGTCTTTTATTCAGCGCCTTCATGATCATTAGCAGACGAGTGAAACGATGTTTAACAAGTGCCAGTGGATGCTCACAAGACAGTTTGTTTTCGAAATTTTAACAATGCTGTAGTAATTCTCACGCGATTCTTAATTAATTGCATTTTTTCTCTTCTTCCCGTTATTGTACTCATTAGCATTTTTCATATTCTATGCTCTACGCACATATTGTAACACACCGATGAAGGCAGATGTTTCTGTCGAAAAAAGTCCGTAAATTTTCAAATTGTCGTCATTCATTTGAAATTAATTGTTATCTTCCTACTATCCAGACCTTTAACAATTCTGTGATAACCAGAATTGAAGGACAAACGATAGTAGTGTTCATGTTTCTGCTCCCCTTTTTGCCGAGCAAAAAACTTTCAGGGTAATTATACTTATATGTAGTTAGTATCTTAATGTAACAATGCGACTCTATATTACAGACACCTTAGCCTTCTGGGAAAAGGCAAATGGTTCACCGGTGTGCTTTGGTACGCGAAATACCCAATATGGAGCGTTTCACATTCCATTGAGTGGTAAAGTAGCCGCTGTGAAACTGGTTCATCTGTACGGCTACGTGTCCTGTCACAAACATAACGCTGACAACTGGTCTTTCTGGGGATGTGGTCATGGCGCGAAAGATCTCGTCAATGTTGCCATAACAACGTCAGATAATCACATGATTCTGCCACCGAACCAGTTCATCGGGAACAGAGCCGGAAAGTGGTCTAAAATTCCCGGATACAATTCATTTTCTCCTGAGATTGTCCTGTCGGTTTTCAACCATCCTTATGAGATGCCGGAGAAGACAGAGTTACGCCTGTGGTACGCTGAGGATTTGGTGAATTACACAGAGAGCGATAATGGTGGACGCGTCTGCACTGATGTCTTCGTTCTTTATGCCTGAGAAGCCCTAACCAGACGACCCTTTAATGTCATTGTTGTTCACGTTATAGCTATGTATACGGATAAATGAACTGGAATAACGCTCGGTTTTTAAATTTGTTGCTATACCTAGCTGTGAGCCACCTTAAGTGGATAGAAAAAGTCTGAATTTCATTGTAGTTTGTTTGGGTCAATTGTTGTCCTCATTGATTGTATGGCAATACTCACATGACAGGGGAGTTTTTAATTGGCAGAAATAAAAACAAAGTTGGAGCATTGATTTCTTTTCCCGAGTTTGTTTTCTAAATAGAATCATATCAATTAATAAATTGCAGGATTTAATTGCGCTCTACTGGTGCTGAATCATGAATAAGGGATAAACATGGGATTCATTTCAGTTAGTGCAAATGGCTAATATATAGATTTAGCCAAGCCTAAAAGGGGAGCTCCTGGACGATACTTGTCAGCGGATAGCTTGTTTTGACAGGTGTCAATCGACCATAAAATGGATGTGCAATATCAAAGATGTACACTGTTAACTAAGGCTGCATGTCCTATTAGCTGGAATACGGCCGTCGTCGTCGTCTCCGTCGCCGCCATAGTAGTGTGTATGCGTCCAAAAGCAATACCGCTATCCATTTTTACCATGAGAAAAGCGATTCATGGGTTTCTATGAGTATGGGGCTCCGCTTGGCGACCTTTTGGGCAGCCGGAGCTCCGATATAAAATGGGGGAGATCAAAAGCACAATTTCAGCCGATTATTACCGGACTTTATTAGAATTATATTCTCATAAGCAATTTAGCATTTTAAGGCAAGAAAATTCTTCCTGTTTCCTTTTTGCAATTGACAGGGTAAGTGGGGAGGCCTGCCAAAGACCTTCCGAGGCCAAGTCTTGTTGTGATCATAAACAATATAAATATATTTATTTTCGTTATAGGTAAAATGTGGTTCTTGTTATCTTACAATGCTATTTATCGATTTAAGGCTTTAGCACAAGGATAAAAAAGTTGTCATGGGTACCAAGGAAACATTTCATGCAGCCAGACTTCAGTGGACAATCTTCTCAATGCACATGACGAAAATGTTATATTCTACACAATTAGTAAAGAAAGGCAATACAAATCGAGAGAAAAAACGCGTTGCTGATATGACGACCAAACAATCTTACCGCAAACAAATGAGCCAATGACGGTCAAAACTCTGGTAGATAAAATAAACAAGGCTGCTCGGAAAAGAGAGTGCTTGGTTCATCTTGTATTGTCACAATTCTTAGGAAGTGTCATAATATTAATTAAGGAAAGTTATCAGCTTCATGTTACTCGCTAAAAGTTTCGGAAAAGCAACTTTACACCAAAGAAAGCTATAGACAAGCAAGAATATTATACGAAACACAAAAAAATACCTGATTAGATGACGAAGGTTTCACACCTAAATCCAAGTGAAAAAGTTATGGAGTGAAAATAGACAAAGTAGACAAAGAATAACTCAGCTGCTTGATCTAATTCATACAGAGGGCGATTTGCTTTTTGCGTTAATTGAGCTTCAAAATTTCTTGATGAAGCTAGTTACCCAGCTAGTATGGAAACGAAATTCACATAAATTAACCTTTTCCAATGATCGGTTCAGGTTGTTGACTGGGAGTGGAGACCAAAGCAGGAACTGAGATCACCTTTTTTTTATTTTTAAATAGAAACACTGTACGTTATTTTTAGTATCTATACTCGCAGTTGTTAGAAGCACCATATCAGGACAGCGCTTGAATCGCTTGCACGCACATGACTACATTCAAAAGCTAACGGAAAATACACTATTCAATCTTGATAATATTAAAGGAGAAATGACTAAATTTGAAGCTGGTATTATGTTTTTGATATTTTCTGTGGCGATATTTGCATTCTGTGAACGTGCTGATCGACATGTGCATTCGCAAACAAAAAATAGAACGGCGTGAGACAACTTGCAGCTGGATTCATGCACAACATCGAGGCTCAACTTGCAAGATGACATGGTGGACGATAAATTAATGGCATTCAGCGAATCATTAAAACCAAAGTCACTTGGTTAAAATCAAGTGTGTTAGTTGGACGAGTCAGCTTGTTAAAACAGCTTCCTCTGCGAAAAAATATCCTTCCGTTGAAAATCCAGATAAAGAAGCGAGCAGATTGGAAATTTAATTTTGGCTCAGTTGAAGAGCAAAAAGACAGTGTTGAGAGGAGTTAAGTTAACACAGCCTGTTTTCATATTTAATCTTTAGTTGCATTAACGAGGTGATTATATCAAAGTTGTTTAAATCAAAGAACTTTGAAGTTCTGCTAGTTCGATCAACGCCCAGGTTTTATACGAACATAGGTTTGTTTCCCTAAAAGGCAAACCTCTTTTTATTATACATATATACCTATTTTGCGTTCATTAATTAAATCTGCATTTTCCACAATTTGATGATGACGAATCTGTTATTGTGGAATCTAACGCTTATACAATTAGAGTGCCATAAGAAATCCATTATCAGTAGTCTTTAGACTTATGCATGGATATTTTTATTTCTGCAGTTTATTACCTCTTTTCAAAAACGAATACACTGGACAGCCTCACGTCCAAAAGAAAAAAAAACCGTTCTGATGAATATAATATGTAGCGCTGTTTAGGGAAATAGGTTATTTATCTTTTAAGACCATGAAGAAAATCTAGCGCTGTTTAGGGAAATATATTATTTATCTTTTAAGACCATAAAGAAAGTTGGTAGGCTTTAGTTTGATTTTTTAAATTCATCTTCACATATTTTGATCCAATATCCAATCTGCTGATATCCTCTTTAATTTTACGCTTTAACTTACGCTGTGGTTTTTCGTTTTAGCTGTTTCGCCAGCCCAGGTCCAGAGTTTAACAAGAGTCTATGGTAAGTTAGTAATCTCAAATTACAGAGGCTAGGCTTGTTCAAAGTTCTAAGTGAAAGATCGTCGAAGAAACCAAGCAAGAAGATCTTTAAGATCTTACAACCGCGCTTTTAAAAGTTAACTGTTTTGGTAGCATGAATGACCTGAAGAAAAAAAAACGAAAAAAAAATATCGGTTTTGAACCTATTTCCAGCAAATTTGGCACACTGGAAGCTGAGAAAATTACTCTATTTCCGGTCATCATTTTTCAGCTCTTTTCGTCATATCCCCCCTCGGGAGGGTTTTGTAAAGTTAGCGAATTAGTTGCAAGCCACCGTAATGGTGATTGCTGTCGGCGAAATGTTTATTTGCTAAAAAATTGCGGCCAAATCTTTCGGAGATGGAAGTCAGGACATTTGTAAGGATACAGAAAGTAATTTGGGACCAGTTGCTGACTTGTAAGGCAGAAATTATCCAGAAGTAAGGTTTTTTTAACGTGAACGTAACGAAGGCCACGCGGTGAATAAATTATCGGCTCTTCTCACTGTCTCGTTCTGTTTTTTGTTTCGTTCTCTTTTGGAGTCCGCCGAGGTCATTTTTTCGTCTAAATAACTTGAGAAAAGTTCGAAAAAGATGTTCCTCTTGAATTTTCAGCTTTCAGGCAATAATCCTGGATTTTTTTGACCGAAACGTAGGTTCACTGGTTATGTTAATGTGTTTCGGTGGCTATGGGCGACCGTCGCTTCCTTTGTCGACTCACGCAATGAAGCTAGGTTACAAAAAAAATCTAATAATATTTAGTTCTGGTTTTGTTCGATTTCGTTGAAATTTTAATATGATGAAGCTGGATTGTTAACGAATAGATTTTAATACTGCCGATATGAGGTAGCTATTAACGCTAAAGTGATATATCGCTTTGCAACGTGTAGGTTCGGCGTGATTTTGTAATCTGAGATTTCTGTTGACCCTGAAGAAACAAGGTTTGGCGAGTAAACATTACAGATTGCGTAATTCAAAGTTGGCCGAGTGGAGATCTACGTCTGGTCTCCGACAAAAAAAAAATAAAAAAAAATAAACCAAGGGTAGAACATGAACCGCGCTCGGCCCATGGCCACGCGGTTAAATAGGGCTCGTTGCATGGAATAGCTGATGCTGACAGGAACTGGAAATAGGTAAAAAATAGTAAGAGCTTTTTGCATAAGCCCGTGGTGAGGAATTAAAAATCATGGCATTTCAAGCTGAGTGGAACTATTTTTATGAATGCTCTTGGCTTATAATTATCGAGGATAGAGTTTGGTATTGGCTCTGGCCAAGCGCACGTTTTGATAAAAAAGTACAAATTAAATCTTATCCACATTTTTTTAGTCGCGACTATTGAATTCAACAATGATGATTCGAAGTTTAAAGTCATTAATACCAATATTTAGTATTAATGAGCAATTTCTACAGAACAAGGACTTTGCGATTAAGCTCAGTATACTCCGTTTTTGGCATATTTTAGAGAATTCTACACGTTTTAGTATTTTGAGGACGTCCCTATTTTCGTGTTTTCTAACGTCTCAATTGCAATACATTTGTTTCGCATATTGTTTTTCCTCTAGAATTTCGTACCTAGCGAAGAATTATGGATCTTAAGTTGATCCCTGAGGGTTATGATGCTGTTGGCAGTCCCTTCTACTGCTAAATCGCTATGTAAGAATTGCTAGACATTTTGTAAAAGTCTGAGTTAGCTCAATTCCTTCAAGAAAAAAAAAAAACAACTTCGGAAGGCAATTAATGGGGGCTTAAAGGAAAAAAGGTAAAGTGCAACTTCTTCAACGATTCAATCGATTAGAAAATGAAGACTGCGAAAGCTGAGCTGATTTTGTTTCTCGAACAGTTTTAAACTTTTTAATTAAATAATTAATTCCTTTCTTCCTTCATTGATTCATTTATGCTCTTGTGCATTCACTCAGTCATCCATCTCGGCAGTCTTTCCTTGGTTGTTGCTTACTTGCTTGCTTCATTCATTGCTTTTTCTCCATCCCTCCCTCCTTTACTTATTCTCTTTATTTATTATTAATGTATTCTTTTGCTGTATGATATTCTCTGTATTATGCAAAATAAAATGGTGGTTGTTGTTGCTGTTCTCCGTTCACTTCTATTAATAGATCGATGGGTCAAACTGGATTCAGTATGTTTTGGGACAAAGAATAACCAGTATGGTAGTTTCAACGTCCCTTACGGTGGAAAGATTGCTGTCCTAACATTGCACCACCTGAGCGGCTACGTGTCCTACCAGACTGGCTACATTACTCACTGGTCCTTCTGGGGCTGTGGCAACCATAACGTATTGAAAAATCATGTCAATGTCGTCATAACAACATCAAGCAATCACGCCATTTTGCCCCTGAGTCAAGTCTTCACACATGGCGATGGAAAGTGGGCAGAACTTCCCGGATTTAACTCACTGTCTCCAGAGATTGTCCTGCCGTTTTTCACTGCTTATTCAGTGAACTCGGGCCAAGAGTTCCGCGTGTGGTATGGTGAGGATTTGGTGGACTTCTACGAAGCCGATAATGATGGAAGAGTCTGCAGCGAGGTTTACGCCCTCTACCTGTGAGAAGCCCTGGCCAGATTCCATTTGCAAGCTAAATTGAAAGGCAAACGTTTCAATTTTGTTTTTTCGTTATTTGCTTCCAGGGTTATTTGCTTCCAATTAAGCAATAAAATGTAAGGGATGTGTAGTCTTCTTAATTTTGCTACTCGTAGTATGATACGATGGGCTGGAGAAAAATACATTACAACAGTTACTCCTTCTGGGAAATATTTCAGATTTGCTGATTAGCGCAAACGAGAGTTTTTTTTTAATGTCTTGACTTGCTTCGCAGTTTCATGTGATAGCTGAACAAAAATTTTAATCAATCACAAATATTTAAGGATTTAGTTGGACCGTGCTACCTTCCTGAGTACCAAGATGCCCCATCAAGTGATATAAATTTCTCAAAAATGTCAAAGCTTAAAACTTTCCCTCACGTCTCTATGAAGTTTAGCTCGGCCATATTTTAGGCAGCCAAATTAAATAAATTAATTAAATTTCATACTCGGACGTTAAGAAAATATATTCTGCACATTTATTTCAATGCGTTGGTAAATTGATTTCTGGTTATACCTGTTGGACAATTTATGTTGTAGAAAAAAAAAAAGTTAGCTATAGAACGGCCAATTAAATCAATTGTTATATCAGACAATATGGTATAAGTCACTTCTCTTCAACAAATTTGAACAAAATTCAGAAAAGCATGGTAAATAGACGATAAAGGACCTATTAATACTTATCTGCCAACACATTAGTCTCCTAAAACTTTAACTGGGCACGGCAGATCAAATTTCGCAGGTGGTGACCAAAACCAAGTAGAAACAGTTATGATTATGGTCTGAAAAATAAACAATATAGATCGCAGCTGTTTCGTTTTTTAAAAATTCATTAAAGGAGCCACTTAGAGTCTATTTGTGCTAAGTTGATAATCAAATACACGATGACAGCTAATTGAAGCACCCATAATGGTGCGACTCAGGCTGCTGGGCGAAAGCCAAGCATACATATCATTTTCCTCGTGACTTTTTCACGAGAGTATAGATATTTTAAACTTATCCGAGCTAAGTTTTAAATTTTCAGTGAATAATATATGGAAGATCTTAAATTTGAACTGCGGAGAGCGATGTGAAGGCATGAATGACAGTCGCGGTTATTTACCTCGGTATAGCAGAGGCCATGGGTTTGAATTCCGTTCAAGCCTGAATTTTTTTAGGCTTTATTTTCATAATATCCTAAGTTCCAGTTAAGTATTTAAAAGCAATTATACACAGGTCTAATTTAGCCTGATAAACGTGTATATTCACCTGCAGGTAAATAAGTTCTGGCTGTTAATGCTATTGGCTATGAGCAATACGCTTTGTTTATAGCTATGGTTCAAAAGTGCAAATTATTTTTATTCTTTTCTAAACCACATTATCTTCCACGTTTTCGTAAAATTAGAACTGTTTCTAAATGGTGAGACATTTCAATAACTCTGTTGTCTTTCAATTAGCCAAGAGTAGAGACAAATGTGGTATCACTGTAGGTTAAAAACGCTGTCGGTTTTATTTTTTCAGATGATATCTCGCTAATACCATTAGACTACCCCTTCAAAACAAACCATGACAAACAAATCAAAAGAGCTTAAAATATTTGACTTCACTAAACTGAGCAAACCATAAATTATTTATAAACTCCATTCTACTAAAGAACATTTAGGTTTTATTTCTTCAGATGATACTTCACAAACACTAATGGACTACGCTTTGAAAGCAAATGACGACAGACAAATTAAAAAGGCTGCAAATGTTTGACTTCGCTTAATTGAGCAAATCCACAAATTACTTAAAGACTGTACCTCATAAAACCCTTTCACTGAAAAGTACTGATCACTATTCAAAGAGGAGCTCACAGAAAATTAATTCACGGAGTAAGTATTGTTAAGGGAGTTCGTGTGTAGCTTTAATTTGATTGTTTCTTCGTTTTTTTGTAATTATTTGTATTCTTAACTTTTCTTTAGTTTTAGGTTTTAGCTTTTTGTCGCTTATTATCCCTGTTAATTTAAAGGTAAGTGACTGAGACTCCTAAACATAACCACCTTGAAAACTCTTTGGAACGACCGCAGCTATAGTGCATTTTGGGTAATACTTTCACTTGTAATCAGGGATAAGCTTAGATGCAGGATTTTCGATACCTTGACCAAAATTATAATTGGTTATACCGGTTCTTTGTTTTTTGGCTTTTTGAGTAGAAGGTTAAATGAGGGGTTCAGAGCCATAGCGGGCTAAACCACTTTAATTTAATTTACAGAAAAAGCTCTCTTAATTTAAGCTTTGAAAAAAAAAAAATATTGAGGTTTTTCTTGTGAAAACATGTTTATTCTTTATAGGAATATCATTTACATCATGATATGAGTTATCTTTACCAGTATTATAGTGTTCACTTTAAGACTTAGTGAAACAAATAATAACAATAGTGGACGCAGTTCTGTCAAAGCCAATTCATACAGTTTCTTCTTTACGACAATAATGACTTGACTCAGTTGGGAAGCTTTGAATGTGAGCTCGCGCAAACTGAACATCCTCTTCAGGGGTTTTGTTTTTAGGCTCATGTCTACCCCTTTGATCTGTTTGTGGAGATCCCACACTTTGCATTTTCGATAGAGCACGAGAAAGCCTGTCATTAGATATAGCATAAATGGCCAAGAAAGCCTTTTTGCATACCCGAGTAGACATTCCGTTGTCGTTTATGTAATATTGACGAGAATAATTTCTTCGCGAGTGCAAAGAAGTCTCGCCTTTCTTTCCATATCTTCGCTTTACAGACGTGACTTTCACACTTCCACATAAGAAGGCATTCTGTGCAGTCCAATCTCCAAGCTCCCAAAAACCTTCGAAAACATTTTCACGCCGTTCTTGTGTTACTCTTTCAAAGCACTTCAGCGGGCAACGACAGTCTTTACCCAGTTGTTTTGCTGCAAATGTACGTTTCACGCCTGACTTTGATACTGTTTCATATTCCTTACCTCTGTTAGGAAGACGTTTCCGTTTGTTTTTCTTCTACTCTTCAGGATTTCGTTTTCTCTTATGGAAATTGCCGCTCGATAATTGCTCACCTCTGTCCGCCATTTTGTTGATAGCACATGGTACTGCCTAACTGTGAGCCAACGGGCAAATGGTCAGCAGTATAAGGGTTAGCCCATTGTTCCACAAAGAGCTGTGACGAAAGTCACTGTGGTCCAATGTTCAGGGGGTACCAAAGAATCTCCCATTTCCTTTCAGGGTCAGACCACTTTCCCACTAAAAAGATGGTCCAAATTTAGATTGGAAACAACAATAACATCGAATATGAAATTTTGGTGGGTTAGCCCGATATGGTTCTGAACCCCTCAAATGTTTCTAAAGCCAAGTGCTGTGATGTACTCGGTGGGGTGGGGGGTGAGGTAAATCTTTTAATCTTCTAATCTCATTTATCGGCTAAAGTTTCTGCAATTTTGACTGAGCTATCATTTAAAACTACAGCCAGTTATCAGTAAATCTGGCAGATTTTAGATCTCAGGCATTGGTTTAAAACTTGGTTTCGCTACTTCTCAAGTCGCAGTCAAACTGTTGGATCTATTGTACACTATCAGCCATTGGTGAGCAGACTGGCGACGTTTTGCTGTTTTTCACATGTTTCGGAGGAACATTTAAAAATAAAACAAGTGGATAGTTATAAAAATTCCTGAGAAGACGAAAAGAAACATTCATTCGTTAAAACAAATGATGCCGCAAACAAGTGCAAATTTTAAATAGTCATTCACAGCTTTTGTAAAGCACGGAGTTATTTACTGCATAAAGAAATGGTTCAAAATCGCATAGATTACTCGGTCAAGCTCATAATCTAGTTGTTTGATAATGAATTGTCCATTTAAGAAGCCCTCTTTTTGCGTTTTCGAAAACATTGTGCTATATTGCTATGGTTATTTAATGCGCAGATTCTCTTACCACGAGACAAATCATGGACCAAAAATTGATGTTTGTGACAATGATGCTCTTGGTACTCCCTTCCGTTTCAGCATTGGGTAAGAATGTGTTGTTTTTGTCTTGTTTTGTTTTGTTTGTTTGTTTGTTTTTAAGAAAACTCTGTATCAGTTTCATTCAGTCGACATAGTGTTTTTGGTGGCGGGGATCCCTGGAAGAGTGAAAAAAAAGAAAACGGAATTGCAACTTCTACAAAGAGTCAGTGTAACGGAAAGAATACTAACTACATGTACTTATTAACCGAGAGTAAGATCTCAAACAGAGACCTCGCCGTATTGACTGAGCGATAGCAAGGGTGAGATTTGAGAGACTTCCGTCAGGACCGAACCTTCGAGGTTTATAAGTTGTTTATTACCTGACTTTTTTCTTTGTTTTTGCATGCCCGTAATCGGCCCGTGAGCATTACGGGAGTATAATGCCCTAAAATAAACCAATCCGAGCGTGTGATATATCGGCTACAAACACAAGCCACATCTAAGATTAAATAATATTAAATAAGACAAGGTCGGTGTTACGTTGACTAATTCATCGACTCATGCATTTGTCATCTTCTCAGACCACTGGGTCAAAGTAAATCATCATCCCGTATGTTTCGGCGCAAGGGATAACCGGTATGGCAGTTTCAACGTCCCTTACGGTGGCAAGATAGCCGCAGTTAAACTGATCCACCTTAGCGGTTACGTTATGTGCCAGACTGGCTTCATTTCCTACTGGTCATTCTGGGGCTGTGGAAACAATCCTGCAGTAAAAAATCACGTCAGTCTTGCCATAACAACGTCAAGCAATGTCCTCCTTATGCCACCAAACCCGTTTTTCACGTACGCTGGGGGTGCTGGAAAGTGGTCCGAGTTACCCGGATATAACTCGCTTTCTCCTGAGATTATCCTGCCGCGTTTCTCTTCTTACTCGGTGAGCTCGGGCCAAGAGTTGCGACTGTGGTATGGTGAGGATTTGGTGGGTCACACTGAAAGCGACAATGGAGGATGGGTCTGCTGCAATGTTTACACTCTCTATGTCTGAAAATATAAGTCCTGACAAGATTGCCGTTAAAAGTTTTACGCAGATTTTTCTGAAATGATTTAATTTGTTTATTTCTTCGCTTTCCAGGTGCAGCAGTTAAAAATTCTAGTAACGTTTAGTATTCGAGATATTGCTTTACGTCTGCAGGGAAAAGAAAAACGGAGATAGGAAATGTGGAAAGCTGTAAAATTCAACAGTGATTAAATGACAATATCATTGTACATCATAGAGCACATAGAGTACAACTGTGTTTGAACTAAGTGATTAGATGGCAATTTTATTGTACACATAAGGCGCATAACGAGTTAATTTTGTTTTAATTTGAGCAACTAAAATAAAGCGAAGCCATTAGGCAAAGAGTTGTCAATTTCTTTTCTTCTTCTTTACACCGCACACGAAACATACCAGTCCTCATAATCAACGATCTTACTGTGATAATCAGCTTTCTGATTAATCGTAAGGGGAATCCACTCCACTGACAATCTAACTCTCATGAGCGAAGTAAAACATAAAACAACTTCAGCAATAGCATTCTCTCAGAATCTGTAATAAACGCTACGGCTTTATTATTAGTAAAAAGCTCAACAGAGGAATTATGCAAAATGAAGGCAAAATTTTTTAACGCAAAACTAACAGACTTTAATTCCATCCAAGTGGAGCTTTGCTTCATTGCAAGATGATCAAAAGTCTTGTGGACAACAGGAAACCCCTCGATCTCAACATAAATATAAGAGGCGCAAGCAACTTCACTAACGTCGGAATATACAATGTGATTTAGGGATATTTACCGGCTATACAATGTAATTAGAGATATTTACTGGCTATACAATGTAATTAGGGATATTTACTGATAGACAAACAGTCTAGATTTAAGTGCTGGATCAATGGCATTGCAATAATTTATCTCAGAAATAGCTTCAATAGTAAGAATAACCCTGGCGTTCCAATATGCTCTGCTGTCAATAACAGAATGCAGTGCTTTCGTCCTAATCTTACAAATATGACCAAAAACAAGCATACAGGAAATGATTCGCCAGTTAACCAGGAACATCAAATTATTGATGTTTCTTTAAGCTGTTAGTGAATTATGTGTTATTTACCATAAGGGTTGTGACTTGAAACTGCAGTGACTGGATCCTTTAAGCTTAAAGATGCAGACATGGCTAAGTAGCTAATAACTATAAAGTGGGGAGAACAAACTACTTCTTTTTGTGCTATTTAAGAATTTTGAGTTTATTACATTGAATCACAACCGACGTCAACGTAACTGGAACAACAGAAAGGATTTCGCTTCCTCCAGTCACTCCCGCTGATGTGCATTCTTTTTTCATCGTGTCATTCCCTTCAATTCTCTTCACTCCACACAGGTTATACCACCTGTTACGTTTATTTACGTTCAAATGTCCGTTTGTTTACTTGTTTATCAGTTTTTCTAGCCAGAACTTAAGAAATGGTAGTTAAACATCATCGCCTCCGCATGCATAGTACTCAAAGCTCTTGTTTATACATATATACATACATACTGCAGACATATATACTTTATTTGTCATGGTAGGTTAAATTAAAGGCAGCCAGAGGTTGATGTGGACCTGCTGTCTGCGATAAAAAAAATTTGTTGTGTAACAATGACAATATGTTAGAAACACAATAAGTGGAAATAAAAGGAATGAAAATGTAGAACGGTCTATATTAAGTTAATATATTGGAAGGGCAAACTATATGACATTTTGCGCAATTTAAGGATTTGGAACTATACTAAATATGCTATTATGAAATGTATACATTCTTCGGGATTAAAATTACTAAAGTAAAAAAAAAATGCAAAGTCTTGATTCTTATTAGACACCATACACGCTCTTTCAGAAAGCTGGTATTGTGTCCCCAATTAGTCCGCTAGGGCTTAATACTTTGACACTTAAATCAAGGTTCTTACCTTATCTTATCTTGCATTGCGTGCCGTTTAGTAGTCATTCGCTCATCTTGTGACTACAAATCATTCAAGATGTGTCAAGTAAGGATATAGGTATAGTATATAACGCTTTATTAGCAGATTTTTACTTTCACGTTTCCAGTCGATTCAAGGTGCAACTTGCGTTCACAACACTGATTAGCAAAACCAAACGAGCGAGACAACCTGGGATTTAGAACCGATTGTAAGTACTTGCAAGTTACTTGTTAAACTCCCCTTGTAAATTTTATCAGAATAATTTTAGAATTCGGATTGAACCAATGCGAGTATGATGATGAATATGTCGCATTGAACAAACTGTGTCTACGTGATCCAATGTTTTGTTATTTTATGTATTAAATTTAAAGTTAGTACTGATTTGATCAGTCAGTGTCATTAACGATGTAAATTCATTAAATAAAGTATCTTTCTACATGTTTATCTACCTGGGATCGACACAGCAAATTCTACGTCTTTAAATTCTTAAATATGTCATATTAAAAATTGATTTGCCTGTTGAAAGAGAATGGGTTCGATCAATTGCCAATTGTAACTTGCAGTTGTCGCCAAACTTCTATATTCTTTGCTCTTGTGCAAGTGAATTTTGTCGCAGAGTGTTTGGCGAAAAACCCATCGCTATGATTTGCTTTCCTGGTAGAAAAAGCAGTGTTTAGGAACGCAAATGTTTCACCCTCTCTAAAGATCCGCCCTGTTATAGTAGCAATTGGGAGAAATGTTCTCGCTGTTAACATCATTTTTCCTCTGGTGATCATCCACTCATATAGTCTGACTGACACTTTCAATTTTCTATTGCTTTTTTCTGGGAAAAGGAGATTTGGTCTCTGCTAGCTACAGGGGTGTAAACCGATGGAAAGCACTGTGAAACAAAGTATCACTGTTTACGTCAGAGTGGAACCAGCGCCGGAAAAATGAGCAACATTCTCTCAAGGAAGCTCCACACATCGTCAAATGGAGTAATTTAAACTTAATTCAAACTTTTCTTTGTGCTCCCCGTTATAAATTAAAACATTGGAAAATAAGAGGAAGGGACATCAATTTTCCTTGTCACAGGATCCTAAATTTACTGAAACGAAACTCTAGATGCCGAGTTGACCCTATTTTTTCCCGTTTGGCACTTAATTCGTGTTTACAGAGTCATTTATTATTAGGAATATGCCGGAGGAGATCAAAATATCTTGACTCGCTCAGTTTAACTTTTGACAACAAGCCTGTGAGTCCCTGTGAAAACTTCGTAGTACCGAATTTAAGAAGAATTTAATGTATAGGTAAATAAGAAGTGTTTCAAAACAGAAATGAGTGGGAAGAACTATACTCAGAAGTAACTAGAGCGCGTACAATCTGCGAAACCTGAACGAGAAATTAAACCTGGTACTTTTTTCAAAGGGCGTATGTTATGCAATTAACCCTTTGAGCAAGTTCCTGCCCATAAAGGATACACTTCAAATTCTTTCAATGATAGTGGGTCATTCCTAAAGTATGATTTACGACCTTCCTCCTTGAAGCTCTTATTTCGTTGATGTTGATCATGGCGTCTATGGTCATGCGATCATCTCCTGACCACAGGTCATTCAAGATGCGTTAAGTACATATATTGCACTAGAGGTTCCATATTGGAAGTGAGTGCTGCACCATCGAGTAAGATGGTGGAGGTGAGATATAAAGATATCAGATGGTGTTGGAAATCGTTAGAAAAATATTGTAAATTAATGTCGTAGAAATAAGCAAGTTTGAAGTTGAATTGCATTTTCGAGTGGCAACAAATAGTTCAGTCTGTATCCAGCCAAGGTCGAAAATTGTTTCCAAACGATGGAACTGTACTCTAAGCCGAGCTAAAACTGTGAACCAAGGAACGGCAAAGTAAATGCTGTCTATTTTATTCATCAGCGGTAATATTCGACTCAGTCCACATGGCACGGTGTTTGTTTACGATAAATGAGCACGCGATTACAAATGTTAGCTAATATTGGTGCTTCCAGCTTAGGATACTGTATACAAAAGAGATTATTCTTAAACTTATTTAATAGCTTTGCAGTAAAAGTGAAAATGTTTAGCATGAAGTTTGAAGGCGAATGTAATTATTTTAGTCCTATGAAACTTGACAATGTGAGTCTCGAGAAACTGGAGCCATCGCGCGACATATAAAGAAATCTTGGTAACCATAAATTATGTTTGAAAGAAGTTTCTCAAATGCTTCTTTTCGCCCAATTTTTACTCAATATCGATAGCAAAATGCTTAGCTATAAATATTTCTTGTTGATTTTGAGTTAAGTTCAGACAGAGAAATGGCTTTTGGGTTTAAGTGGATGTCCAAAAAGCCAAAAATCGTAAAGTTCTATGCAAACAGTACGCCAGCACAGAAACAATATTGAAGTCCCCAAACAAACATTTTACACCTTTTGTGAACTTTGTTGATTGCTTTCACCGGTCCGGAATATCCCTATAAATTAGGACAGTCATGACGTCATGAAGCTATTGTTAGCAGGGAAAATGGCGGACCTTTTATGCGGACAAAGAAAGTATGTTGTTTCCAGTCTCACATAGAGTCTGGCCAGCATTATCCAGGACTTTTTGCGACCAAACGTTGAGAAGGAGAATAAGCGGCCATTTTGGTAGTAGGAGAACGTTGACTGTCTTCTAATCATTGAGTTTTTTCGGTGTCAAGCGACGATGTCGACGCGATTTTGTGGCCAAATATTAAGGTTAGTAAAGTGTACGCGTTATTTTCTAGTATTCACGTATTTTTCATTGAGCTGTGTATATTTTTTACTGGTTCTAGTGTTGTTAAAGTTTCATCATGCCAAATTACACGGTTGTAAACAACGTCGATATTTTGTAAACTCTCTTTGAATTTGAGGCGTTACAAGCGTACCTGAACCGCTGTTGTTATAAGGCTTGAGTAATGCATCGTTCCGTCATTTTTATGACAGTTGTTTTCAATTTCTCTCTCATAAGTACATGGAAGAGCATACTCGACTGCTCGATGCACTTTGCCGAATTTTTGGGGAAAAAACAAAGGGAAAAGAGAGGAAAATAAGACGTCGCTAAGTACGCGGACGAAATTAAACAAATTTGGGAGGTCTCTGTTTTGGTGGATTCACCGAATGTGCACCCCAGTTTTATCACTGGACAGCCAGCAGCCTGTTGAAAACCACCTACAGTACAGAAGTGGCAGCGAAATAGACAGGCCAGGGGTAGTGCAGTGATTCCCTGTAAATGGATGCTATCAGTATCCCAAGGAATGGCACAAAGGGTAGAGAGATTGTTTGTGCTCATTTACCAGACGTTGCGGGCCATGAAAACATGTAGGTTAAGATTTGTAGGAGGCATTGTACTCTTTTTTTTTGGCATTGTTTAAAAACTATACACACAGCAGCTGTTCCTAGTAGATGACGATTCTTTTCACCTCCTCATGAAGCTTGAATGTACCAGAAAGTAATGTTTTTGCAAAATAATTTTTATGAACGCAAAGACTGAAAAGGTACGAGAGTTTAGATTGTAGTGTCGAGTGTTGAACATCACTAATTGTGAAACTAATGCGAAACATTAATTGGTTGTGAACGGGAAACATATCAGTTTGGTTAAGAATATGTAATAAAAAATAGAAAACATAAGAGTTATCAGACCACTTGAGGGCAATCTCTTATTTAATGAGACTACTGTGGTAACTACATTCCAAATAAATTCATATGTTAAAACGAAAAATACATTTGTAATAATATTGACATCTGTAAGCAATGTAATAATCTTCTAAGCGCTTGTGATTTGTTTCAGGTCCTGCATTCTGCCAAGAGGCAAATTCAAGGCCGAGAGTACCTAAAGAGTGAATAAAATAAAATGGATTTCACTTTCAAGACTGAATTTGTTTTGTATACTTTAAATAAATATATAATAAAACCTTGGGGCATGTGGATGGATTGTGAATGCTCCCTTGTCAACCTGTCCAGGAATTATATTTTGATATTTTTGGGTAAATAACTTGTGAAAGTCAGCAATTATATGTAAGTTTTCATAATTTAAATGTGGAAATCAGACATGATATCTTTTAGCACAGTAACAAATAGATACAAGAAATATTTGAAATAAATACCAAAATGGAGAAATTTCAGATTTACAAAGAACATATTGACAGAATTTTTGACTATCCCTGCATCTGACGACACTAAAATTTTGGATACATTTTTTCTAGCTTAGTTTATTTTGTATAAAAGAACAAGAATTTCTCACTCGTGAAATTTTTTTAATGATGATTTCATTTCCTCGATTTAGCCAAAACGTATAACATTTCGGACATCTACAATTTATCTTTGCTGGCATATAAGAACACGCGCGTGCTGTCGATTTCGGCCCGATAATTCCTAGATAAGAGGAAAGCCTCAATTCTCATATCGATCATTTCTGTGCTTAGAAAAATGCAGAGTAAAGATGCTTACCGATTGTACGGTCTCTTTCCAAAGAATGATAACAGCAGCTCGTCAAACGTGGCCTGCATTGCGTTCTGTGGTGCTTCCTTCGGTCCGAGGATAATCGTTATCTGGGCAGAATTGTCTGTGACGTGGAACGCGAACACAAACTTTCCTTTTATTTTATAATTTGGACACTATTTAACTCAATTCGAGATAAATCTATACCTCGTGAAGGTCCGCATTCATGGCATTGGAAAGTACTCGCGACTCTCTTTGTCCGCCATCTTGAATCTCTTGGTTTGTTTTGAAACACAACACTCCAACCAAAACACGCATTCTCATTGGTTGAAACGTGAGTTTCGTGACATCACAGATGTCCTAATTTATCGGGATATTCCGGACTGTTCACTATCCATGTTAGAATAATGTGTATTTGGTTTTGCCTATTGTTGATATTTGCCATCAATTAAAAGCTATCCACCACGCCACGAAATGTGCACCTTACTTACAGTGCGTTTACTAAAACGGGGGCCACCCAGACAATGAAAACCAATCAGATGGTAGAACTGTAACAATAGATTCCAACGTTTTAAAATCCAGCCAATCAAAAGTCCGGTACAAAACAATGACATCTGAACTTGTTCGTTGTGGTGCTACAGTTGGTAGTTTCGCGTGCTGAATTATATGCTGTGCTTTCTATGGGGTCGATGGTTGCTTTAGAAAATTCATGGAAAGAAAAGCTGCGTAAGATAGAGTGTCACTCGTAAATATAGATTGTTTTCACGTGACGTCATCACTTTCTGAAATCCAAAACTAAAGAGCCACCAAATTTTTTATCTTCATCATTACGAAGAGCATCAGGAAAAGTGCTTATGTAAACGCTTATTTGTTCAGTACTGATAATCAGTCGCCTAAATAGTTAAAGGAAGTTCCACATGTTTACACTATTTACCGGTCAACATACTGGTGTACCACGGATGTACACCAACATGGCGTTTTCATATTGAGCTCCGTAAATTTCCGCCAAACATCTCGACGAATGTCTGAAGTTTGGGGAAACGCACAGGCCTAAAACGTGGATGTATTTCGATTTATTTTTTATTGCCTGACAGTGAAAAGGATCTAGATATCGCCAGCAGAGTGTGTTGTGTAGGGTTTGAATATTGCCGCGGCTGTTTAAAAGAAACCCTTCAACTGATCTCTGAGTAGTTTAGCACTTGCACAGGTTCGAAATGTATGAATTGGAAAGGGATTATTTTCGATGTAACTGAAAGGGGCTGAAAGCAAACTTCAAGCAGGAGAAACGAAAAGTTAACTTAATACAAAAATGGAAGTTTGCTTGCCCAAAGAGGATGTATTCCAAATCCTCTCGATGTAGTGGGTCATTCCTAAAGTATGATTTACAGCCTTTGGCCCTGAACCTGTTATTTTGTTCATGTTGATGATGGCGTTTTTGGTCATGCGGTCATGTCGTGACTACAAGTCATTCAAGATGCGCCAAGTACGGCATATAAACAGATCGCACAACGCTTTTACCAGCAGATTTTTATTTTCAGTTTTCCAGTCGATTCAAGTTGCAGTTTGCGTTCAAATCACTAATTAGCAAAACCAAACGAGCGAGAAATTTTAAGGGACTCTAAACCAACTGTAAGGGCGCGCAAGTTACCTGTTCAACTTCGTTTGTAAATTTTATGAAAATGATTTTATTACTCGGATTGAACCAAGCTAGGTAAGATAATGAATGCGCTGGATTGACCAAACTGTGTCTCTAAGTGATCCAATGTTTTAGTATCTTATACATTAACTTTAATTTTTTAAAATATTTTTGTAGTTAGATTTTAGAGGTTTTATAAGTAAACTGATCAACTGTTTAAGGTAGAGGCCTAACAAACTCCAGTTGCTCGTAGTTAAATAAAGTATCTATCTACCTTAAATCATAACGGGAAATTTCAAGTCTTTAAACCCTAAGATATGTAACATTCAAAATTGAATTGAACAGTCGAAGGAAAATTAGTTCGGTAAATTGCCAATCAAAACTTGAGGCAGTCGCCAAACTTCTGCTGTTCGTCGCTCTGATGGAAGTGGATTTTGCCGCCGAGTGTTTTGCAATTTCCATGATCTGCATCACACAAATTCAAGAAACTCTCTTAACTATAATTGGTAGAAAAAGCAGTGGGTAGGAGGGTCAACGTTTCAACCTTTATAAAGCGCTGTTATCGTAGCAATGGAGAGAAGTTGTATCTGTTGCATAATATGTTTCCTTTGGTGATCATTTACTCGTTTTGACTGACCGACATATTTAATTTTGTATCGCTTTTTTGTTGGGAATTAAGATTTGATATCTGCTAGCTACAGGAGTTTAAGAGCAAATGCAAAGAAAAATCGAGCAAAGCGTGACCAGAGTTTAAATTTAACTTACCTTTGTTTCGAGTTGCGAGGTATTTATGAGTTTTCAAAGATTTTGGGGTTCATTTTTCTAAATACGGCCTACTTTCAGGAATATTTGGGAAAATAGATTGCGCACTCTCTCTAGCCATGTTATGGCCGAATAAATAGACCATTTTACAGTTGTTTGCTCAGTGACCTGGCCTCTAAATGGTAGTAGGGATGAAGGTGACCTTGTTTTGATACAGACCTCAACATTTTTGTTGTGTAAATCAACTTGTTCTCATGCTAACTAGTTGGCATTTGAATGAGAAAAGCAGATCAGAGAGGTCTGATCTGTATCAAAGCAAGGTCACCTCGAACCTCGCTTGCATTCAAAGGCCAGATAACTGAGCACACAACTGTAAAATGGCCTATTGGCAAAAAAAAAAAAAAGCATTGCAAAAACGTCCTTGCGTTAACAGTTAAAATTATATCTTCGGGAATTAGAAGTTTTTGGCACTCTATATTTGTCTGTTTTTCGCTTCCAGATGGTAGCTGTCACTACGAAAAACATATATTTGACAGTGGCCGTTGTAAAGCAAGTTTAAGTCTGTAATTTCAAAAAGACTTTTCTTTATGTGGCCGAGCTCGAATCAAGCTCATTTTATGGCTGTAAACTGTTGAAATACTTCTCTCTCAAGAGATATAAAAATTTGCTTGGGTTTTTCAGCGGCCGGTTTGAAAAACGCCACCAAAGTCTGAGAATTTTCGCCGAAATTCCAACTAGTTTGCATATTGACATACTGACACGTCAGGGGAAAGCAGTTTAATAAACTGTTGCTTCAAAAAATTCGCTTCCAGTAGCAAAATATTGATTTTAAGGCTTTTAATTCGATTAATCTTATGCTGCGATGGATGTGGTGATAGAGGAGTACGTTATATAAATTTTTAAGACAAATTTAAGTTAATCACTAAGACTCGATCTATAAAGGTCACCAGGTCATAGCGTATACTTAATTATTATTGTACAGAATACATTTCATGAACTATAACTCTATGAAACCTTTAATACGAAACCTTTGTGCATAACTGCGATGGTCAATCATATCTTCATATCATTCTACGCACTTCAAATATATGAACTTTCATATATTCAATTGTATTCTTCGCCTTCTACGGGTATATTACGAAGTCACAAAGTGGCCAGCAAATCGGCAATACAGACGTGTTCTTAATATTCTTAGGCGTATTGTAAACTGATTAATAGTATGAAAGCTTGAGAAATTTTTGGACAATTTTCCAACATAATTCGTAGTTTTAAAAACCCTTTACTACACCTACGTTTATACGATTACCTATACTATTTGCACAACATTCAAACTCGAACTCCTTTAATTTCACGGTCCACCCCTAAAGTGGAAGGCATTTTGAAAGCAAAATTGATATCTTCAGATGTTAGCAGAGTAGATCTTTCTCTCGTTTTGTCTGACCGACATTTTGTATAATATATTATTTCATCACTGTTGGGTAGAAGAAGCTGCAAGACGATGAAGATGTAAAACACTGTGAAACAGTTCATGGCTGTTTATTGAACCTAATTTTCTCACTGATCCTTTGTTCTTTCTGTTCCATTTTCTTACTGATGTTATGTGACGTTCCTACTCATCCCATGTTTCGACTAATCCTACGCTCGGACTGATTCTGCATCTCTTATCTCTTTGCTTTGATCATTTTATTTTCTAGATTCTCGTACCGTGCTGCACATCATGGACCAAAGGTTAATTTTTGCGGCTATGCTGCTCTTGATAATCCCTTCTATTGCTGCAATGGGTAAGAATATAGTTTTTTTTAAAAAAAAAAAAAAAAAATCTGCATCAGTTTAATTTAGTCGAGATACATGTTTTTGGGGGGCGGGGATAGGTGGAATTGCGAAAAAGAAAGGAAAAGAGCATTGCAACTTATACAAAGAGTCGCGATCAGTATTTGAGTAAGCAAACATTATGATTAAAAATAGCACCTTTAATTTTATTAACGTAAATTTGTATATCAATGCAAAATTAATTTACTTACTCATCTACTCAAATTTTTTCAGATCCCTGGGTCAAACTGAATTCCTATCCTGTATGTT